>NW_022196608.1:0-70000 GCF_008641045.1 Pistacia vera | reverse complement strand
GTTCTGGGTGTTAGATTTCGGGACCTTTCCCCTGATCTATTTCTTGTTGAGTTCGAAAATGGTAGAGATAAGGAGAAGGTGCTATAGGAAGGGCCTTGGACATTTGATAAGCATCTGGTTCTGTTAAAGAAAATGGACAAAAGGCTTCAGGTGCAACAAATACAACTGACAAGGGCTACATTTTGGGTCAGGCTTCACGATCTTCCTCTTATGGCGAGGACTGAATTTGTTGGTAAAAAGCTTGGTGAAAAACTGGGGACGGTGGAGGAGGTGGATTTGGCGATGGGGGAGGTGGAATGAGGTGCGTTTATGCAAGTGAGAGTCACGTTCAATGTGACTGAGCCTCTGTTACGGGGTTCTAAGCTATCTATTGGAGGGGGTAATTCAGTGTGGATTCGGTTTTCATACGAGCGTCTTCAAAATTTTTGTTATTGGTGTGGTCTACTTGGCCACATTGATAAAGATTGTGTGCAATGAGAGCATAACTCTGGGGTGGTGCAGCAACCCTATAGGGTTTGGCTTCGTGTTGGCTCCTTCACTAAAAGGAAAAATCATGGACGGTCTCGTCCACATGGCCCTGTAAATGTTGTGCGTAACAATGGTGAAGGGAGTGGTGATGCTCCCTCTGAGGAGATGGTTGGCGAAGTGTAGGTGGCAGGGAATGATGATGTTACAGCTGTCGGAGGTGTATCACCCAAGGCCGATCACAGTTACAACGGGGTAGTTGAAACGAAAATGGTTACTCAATTAATGGCGCTGATTATTACGGAAACGAGGGTTGATTCTCAGGAGGAGACGTTACCTGGAAAGGAATTGCATTGGAGCGAAGGTTCAGGGATTCTGTAAGATCCGTTACAATCTTATACATTGGTTAATCTTTCGAAAGATTCAAAACTGCTTGAGGATGTTGTTAGGAAACGACCCGGTTGTGCAGCGGAAAACAAAAATTTTACAACCACGGATCGTTCCTTAGAACCCAAAATCAAGGCACAGATTTTACAGTTTATGCATAATAAGAATCTGCAGAAAAATAAATCCAAATGTTTAGATTCATACCCACGTTTGGAGGCTCCACCAATGTTGTCCCTGAATGTGTTTGCTACCGATCCAAGTGTAGGATCGAACCAAGAAGTCCACACGAAGACAACCACCAAGAACCAAGGAGGGATTTGCTAGATCCTCCTTGGCCTTAAGAAATCAAGAAGAAGATCAGTATTTGATTTTTCAATCAAACAGTGAGATTGGCGTGAGAGAGTGTATAAGGGGCTGCTGTGTTTTTTTTTTTTTAAAAAATTAAAGAATGAATCACACACTATTCTTTTTATAGGCAAACCAAGTTGCCCTATTCCCACATGGAATGGGCTTGGGCTCCAACCCAAACACCCCATGTTGCCAAACACTCCCAATTTGATATTTTAATTTAATTCATCATTATCTTAATTAAAATCAATTAATATTTAATTAACATTTAACAATAATGATGATTTAATTAAATATGTGCGAACACACATTTAACCGTAATTTCACTTATTTAATTTTTTAACAAATTAAATAAAAGGCTACGACCTCAGCAAATTTAATTGCACTGTGAAATTACCAAAATACCCTTTCGCCTAAAAAGACGAAAACGCCCTTCTTTCTTCTTGGCTCTTAAATTATCTTCTATGTGTGTGACCCATAGGCTCCTCATCATACCGGTAGTGTATAGTATCGCGATTAACACCAATTAATCGTCTCACTAATACACAGACCAAGATTGGCCCCTAGCAAGGCATCATGGCCACCCGATAGATTCGGATTCAGCGAAGCAGCTACCTGTCAACGATATGGTTACCGTACAATCCGATCCTTTCATCATTTGTTATCTCGTTGAGACCGTGGCATAGAAATAGTGTCAACCTCAGTTACTCTCGATATTATGTATTCAGTTACTAGACCAATGACCTATATTATAAACTGGATAAAGCAACAACTCAATCCCACTATGGCCACAGTTTTAGTGTCATTGCCATTTATTGAATTGCATCGCGAGATAACTTCTCCCGTACCCGAGAGTGATGAATCCTCTGTCTATCCACTATAGTCTTGATACACTCCTTAATGCGGTCAATCACCACCGTATTGACAGCTCTGAATAGGACTACGTTAGGCTAGTGTCAAACTACACCAATCGGTGCATAAGACGCTCCTGTGATTTCAAGTCTAAGGATGCACCACCAATTGTTAGAGGATTTGTTCCATGGACACTAGGGTTACCATCCATATGGAATCCTCTAGTGGGTCAGTCCAATGAACTTGCCTATAGCAAGCACCCATGTGTTGCACCAGATTGTCACCAAACAACCTTGATAAGTGAGATTAGTCACTGCCTTTTGACAGGGTCGTTCAACACTATGATAGTCTTACCGTATTATCTGTGCCCTTTCTTTAGAATAATATTGGGGCTACGGACGTTTCTAGAATAGCCACTTTATGTGCTCATAGGGTTCTCATTATCAAGATTTGAAACACTTGATACCCTCGTCACGGTTCTACCATTCTAAGGACATATATCAATACATACAATGATGATTTACGCGAGATAGTATAAAATGTCTTTTATTAATCAATGAACATTATTACAAAGAGTCAATTCTACAATAATTGATTGACTTTAGGGTATGTACTCTAACAGTTTCTACAGGAGACGCGACTCAGGGTTCGTAACATGGAGAAATGTAAGTACAAGATTGGTTTTTCGGAGGCAGCATGGGCTACAGCCTGTTGTCAAAACCTGATGTTACAAGTGGGCGTAAGTGGCAATGATGGCATCGTTTTGTAATGTGATATCACAACCTAATCTTGAGATTAGAAGATCTAACTCGAGAGAGCTGCAACGAAGAGAAAGCAGAGGAAATTTGAGGAGGTGATCTGCGTAGGCTAGGAAGAAGTCCAAAGAGCTGTGCAACGAAAGTTGGAAGGAGGGTTGGATGCAATTCCTGTGGAAGATGATCTATCGGCGATGGCTGTTGAACATATCACCAGCAGCCATGAAACGCTATGTTGGAATGCCCGTGGGCTTGGGAACCCATGGGGTATTTAAAACCTCTGTGACCCTAGTCAAGAGAGAAGGGCCCGATTTGTTGTTTATGTTAGGAAACGATCATTTATGGCAGCGGAAAACAAAATAATTTACATATCGATCATTCCTTAGAACAAAGATCAGGCACAAAATTACAGTTTATACATAATTAGAATCTGTAGAAAAAACAGTTTAAAGTTTAAGAAATCATACCACGTTGTGAGGCTCCTCCAAGTTTGTCTCTGAACAGAATTTGCTACCGACCTAAGTGTAGGATCGAACCAATGTAGCTACACAAGATAACTCTAACACTAAGAGGGATTTGCTAGATCCTCTTTAGTCTTAAGCACAAAAGAAATCAATCAAACTTTGTTTCAAGCAAAAACATTCTAGTGGAGAAAGAGAAGGGACTGGATTTTTCTTTTAATGATTGAAATGATTAATTTTAATAATTCACAAAGTGTTTGCACTTATATAGTGCACACTTTGCTCTATTCCATCATGGAATAGGCTTGGGCTCCAACCCAAACACCCCTTGTATCCAAACAGCCCCCTTTAGATATTTTAATAATTATTATTGTTATTTTTCAATTAAATTCAATTAATAATATATTTCTATATTAACATTTAACAATAACAATAATTCATTTAAATATATGCGAACCCATTTAAATATAATTTTACTTATTTATTTTAATTAACAAAATATGGGCTACCACCTCAGAAATTTAATTGCACTGTGAAATTACCAAAATATCATTTCGTCTAAAAAGATGAAAACGCTTCTTATAAACTGGTTCTTAAATTATCTTCTATGTGTATGACCCGTAGGCTCCTTATCATACTAGTAGTGTGCAGTATCGCATTAACACCAATTAATCGTCTACTACACACAGACCAAGATTGGCCCCTAGCAAGGCATCATGCCACCCGATAGTTCGGATTCAGCGAAGCAGCTACCTGTCAACGATTTGGTTACCGTACAATCCGATCCTTTCATCATTGTTATCTCGTTGAGACGTGGCATAGAAATAGTGTCAACCTCAGTTACTCTCGATATTATGTATTCATTACTAGACCATGACCTATATATAAACTGGATAAAGCAACAACTCAATCCCACTATGGCCACAGTTTTAGTGTCATTGCCATTTATGAATTGCATCGCGAGAGATAACTTCTCCCGTACCCGAGAGTGATGAATCCTGTCTATCCACTATAGTCTGATACACTCCTTAATGCGGTCAATCACCACCGTATTGACAGCTCTGAATAGGACTACGTTAGGCTAGTGTCAACTCCACCAATCGTGCATAAGACGCTCCTGTGATTTCAAGTCTAAGGATGCACCACCAATTGTTAAGGATTTTCCATGGACACTAGGGTTACCATCCATATGGAATCCTCTAGTGGGTCATCCAATGAACTTCCTATAGCAAGCACCCATGTGTTGCACCAGATTGTCACCAAACAACCTTGATAAGTGAGTTAGTCACTGCCTTTTGACAGGGTCGTTCAACACTATGATAGTCTTACCGTATTATCTTGCCCTTTCTTTAGAATAATATTGGGGCTACGGACGTTTCTAGATAGCCACTTTATGTGCTCTAGGGTTCTCATTATCAAGATTTGAAACACTTGATACCCTCGCACGGTTCTACCATTCTAAGGAATATATCAATACATACAATGATGATTTACGCGAGATATTATAAATGTCTTTTTTAAATGAACATTATTACAAGTCAATTCTACATAATTGATTGACTTTAGGTTATGTACTCTAACAGTTTCTACAGGAGACGCGACCAGGGTTCGTAACATGGAGAAATGTAAGTACAAGATTGGTTTTTCGAATTGTTTTGCTGTTGTGCTATTGGTCGAAGGAGGGGGGGGGGGGGGGGGGGGGGGGGGGGGGGTGGGGGGGGGGGGGGGGGGGGGGGGGGGGGGGGGGGGGGGGGGGGGGGGGGGGGGGGGGGGGGGGGTGGGTGGGTGTATTGTTTTAATGTGGGGAAGGGATGTAGATTTAACGATTCTGAATTATTCTGATTTTCATGTTCATGCTACTGTACTTGATTCTATGGTGAGTGGTGGAAAATGGTTTGTAACTGCAGTTTATGGGTATCCTGAGACTCATTTACGTTATAAAACATGGGATCTTCTTAGGAGTTTGTGTCGATTGAGGGGGGAATCTTGGTTAGTGATGGGGGATCTAAATGAAATCTTGTTTCATCATGAGAAAATGGGTGGTAAATCTCGACCTGAGGGATAGTTGGTTGCTTTCAGAGATGTATTAGAGGACTGTGATCTGAGAGACCTAGGTTTTACTGGGTATAAATTTACTTGGTCAAATCAGAGAGAGGGTAATCATGGTGTTAGCGAAAGACTTGATATTTTTTTAGCCAATTCAGTGTGGTGTAACTTCTTTCTAAATGCAAGAGTCAGTCATGATGTTGTGGCTTATTCAGACCATTTACCCATTTGGGTTAAACTGGAGGGGGAGGTTGTGATTCCTAGAACTAGAAGGCTTTTTCGTTTTGAGGAAATGTGGGTAGGGGCTAAGGATTGTGAAGAGATTATTAAAGCACAATGGGGAAGGACTACTACTCAGTCCACTATGGTGGATGTTGTGGGTATGATTAGAGAGTGCGGGTTAAAACTGGATGCATGGAATAGGACTACTTTTGGTCATGTTCAAAAGAAGCTTCAGCAAGCTAAACAACAGCTTAATCAACTCTATGAAGGTGATTGTGGTTCTGATGTCTCTGTGTTGCATAAGGCAAGAGAGGAGGTACAACTTTGGTTGGAAAGGGATGAGGTTATGTGGCGACAGTAATCAAAAGCATTATGGTTAAAAGAAGGCGACCAGAATTCTAGATATTTTCACATGAAAGCATCGCAAAGAAGTAGAAAGAATAGGCTGGTGCGAATTCAGGATGATAGAGGACAGTGGCAAGAGGGTTCGAGTAAGGAGAAGGTCCGAATGCTTACATCAGCCAATCCGAATTCTTGTCTGGATTTTCTCACTGTTTTGCGAGGGAATGTCACTTTTCAGATGAATGAGGCATTATGTAGGGAGTACACTAAGGTGGAAGTGAAAGACGTTTTGCAACAAATGCATCCTTCAAAAGCTCCGGGACCGGATGGCATGTCTCCAATAGTTTTTCAAAAATATTGACATGTGGTAGGGCGTTCTGTTATTGCTGATGTCCTTCATGCTCTTAATTCAGGTTCTTTCGCTTTAACCCTGAATCACACCTTCATTACTTTAATTCCCAAAAAGAAAACTCCCATTAGAGTGGCTGATTATAGACCCATAAGCTTGTGTAATGTGGTTTACAAATTAGTTGTTAAAGTTCTTGCAAATTATTTTGATAGCTTATGAGATCATGCATTTCTTGAAGCTGAAGAAAAAAGGAAAAAGAGGTTTTATGTCGTTGAAGTTACTGGTGGAAGAAATGATATTTCAGGAATTAAGATATGTAGAGGGCCCCCAAAGATTACTCATCTGCTATTTGCATATGATAGTTTGGTTTTTTGTAAGGCTGAGATAGAGGAGAATAGAAGAGTTCAAGCCTTTTTGGAGCAGTATGAAGCTGTTTCTAGTCAGCGTATTAACCAAGAAGAAACTGCTATGGTTTTTAGTGGGAATGTGCTAAGAGGAGTCCAAGAAGGGATCAAGCAGATATGGGGAAATTCTGATGTTCAGCAGTATGAAAAGTATTTAGGTCTTCCTCCAATTGTTGGGAGGTCACGAGCTAATGCTTTTAGATCCATTAAACAAAGAGTTTGGCAAAAACTTCAAGCTTGGAAGGAAAAATTGCTCTCACAAGGGGGAAAGGAAGTGTTGCTTAAGGCTGTAGCTCTTTCAATACCCTCTTATTCTATGAGTTGTTTTCTTCTTCCTTCGAGTTTGTGTGCTGAATTGGAAGGCATGATGGCTAGGTTTTGGTGGGGGCAAAGGAAAGATGAGAGGAGAATCCATTGGCTGAGTTGGGATAAAATGTGTGTTAGGAAAGCAAGCGGAGGGCTGGGGTTTAAAAATTTGAGAGTTTTTAATTTGGCAATGCTTGTTACACAAGGGTGGCGCTTGCTCAAGGAGGAAAATTCTTTACTGCTCAGGTTATTAAAGGCTAAGTATTTTTTGGGTTCTGATTTTTTGCAAGCAGGGTTGGGTAGATCTCCTTCTTATACTTGGCGAGGCATTTGGGAGGCAAAAAAAAGGGTTCTAGAGGGGTGTAGATGGAGAATAGGGGTTGGGACTGCCGTTAATATTTGGTTTGATAATTGGATCCTGGGTCATAATGCTTTAGTGAAGGAAGGGTATGTGGTTAGTGAAGGGAATCAGAATGAGTGTGTGAATTCTCTTATGTGTGAAAATTCTTGACTGTGGGACTTTGGAAAACTTAGAGCTCTCTTTAATCCAAGGGTTGTGGAGGATATTCAGAAAATTGTTTTGTGTGATGGGAATGGGGCTGATAGGCGAATTTGGGGTCATGAAAGGAATGGGGTGTTTAGTGTTAGAAGCTGTTATAAGTTTATAATGGCTTAGCAGACTTCACAAGTTGTTGAATCCTCTTCTTGGCGTGTTTAAAGTGTGGTCTAGAAAAACATTTGGAAAATGCTGGTGCCTAATAAGATGAAAATATTTGCATCGCGTGCTTGTAAGGATGGATTGCCTACGAAGGAGAAGTTATTAGGAAAACACGTCCCTACTGATGTGCGATGTAATATGTGTCATGCTGAACCTGAAGGGCTATATCATGCTTTGGTGCAATGTGTGGATGTGCAGAAGCTTTAGGTCGATTATCTTCCTGTCCTTGAGAGAGATAAATTCTTGAATGTGTTTGAGTTGGCTTTTCATTTTTGTACAGCCAAACAATTTGAAACTTTGTCTACTTTTTTTGTTTTGGCATGGGGGATAAGGTATAGGAGAAACAAATTTATCCATGAACAGGCTCTAATTTCTATCCATCAAGTTGCTGAACATGCTATCTCTTTGCTGAAATGTTATAAAGGGGCAAAGCGACAATTGCGACAATAAGTGCGAGATGTCTACAAATGGAAGCCATCGGATCATGACGTCCTGAAATTAAATGTTGACGGAGCCGTTTTTGAAGAAATGGGGAAAGCTGGTACAGGTGCAATTTTGAGGGACAGCTCATGTAGAGTACTAATGGCTGCTAGCGCGCGCTTTGGAGGAAGCTATTGCTGAACCAGAGGAGGTAGAGTTGCTAGCTATTCTTCATGGACTTCAGTTCTGTGCAAGCATGGGCATTGTGAAGATTCAAGTTGAAAGTGATTGTTTCCTTGCTATTGATGCATTGCTTCAAGACAATATGGACAGTTCAAAATTTGGTGGTCTAAACAATTGTCCTCTTGTTTTGGTAGACATGTTTATAGAGAGGCCAATGAGGCTGCTCATTATCTTGCTAAGTATGCTAGGAATGTTGATAGAATCAACATGTGGTGGGATTGTGTTCCGGACTTTTTATCTCAAACCTTATGGTTTGATTTCTGTCTGTAATTTCCCTTTTCATTAATGAAATTTTGTTATCAAAAAAAAAAAAAAAAAAAAAAAAAACAACTTTGATAAATTTTTATTTTTTTTATATACTCTTAAAAAAATTCATATATATATCTACAAATTATACATGCATTAATGTTATTATGTGTTTTGGAGATTCTAATTAAATATAGATTGACTGTTGTACTAAATTGTCTAGTACAAATACATTTTGTTTGGATTGAATTTAAATTTAATTGACTTCCAAAGTTTTTGGCGTTTATTTTTTTATGTGAGAGTTGAATTAGTCTATTAACTGAATCTGTCTGAATATATAAGACTGATGGATATGTTTGTTTTTTATTTTTCAATATCTAATTATAAGTCATGAGTTGTTTTTTTTTATACAATAAATATCTTAAAACTAGTGTTTTGACATATATATCATTATTAAGTATTATATGATTTTAGTTTATTTTTCATGCTTTAAACAATTTAAAATTATTTAATTATGAAAACAAAAATAAAACAATGTTATAAATTAAAGATAACTATGTATGTTATTATATTGTTCTAATGTAATATTAAAAAATTATTAAAAAAGAAAAAAAGAACTAAAAGAAGGCAAAAAATATATAATGTACAAGGGATTTATTAAAATTGAAATTATATAAATTTGATAGGGGTATTCTTGACAAATGAAAATTATTATTGATTAAAATGTTTTTGTATTCATATAAAAGTCAAATATTTTGGCTTTTTGATAAAAGCTAAAAGAAAACCGAATATAAAACATATTAATTTATTAAAATTGGTTGCATTTCAGACTTACGAAGGAAAAAACAAACAGCTTAGTGTAGCCAATAATATTTAAGAAGTGATTATCTGTCGTTAAGTCATTAATCAAGTAAATTTATTTTATATCATATATTTTATGTAAAGAGAAATACTAGCTTTATAAAGAAAAATACAAAAAGGGACATATAAAGACAAATCTTGCCTTTAATCTTCATGATTGTCCATTCAATCATGAAGATTAAGAATTGATGGTGTCTATTCAATTCTTTCAAACCGTTAAACTGTATGAAAAAAAAATTGTTATTATAATGGATTATAATTTTTTTGAAAGTTGATTTTAATTAACAAAAACTTGAATTTCTGAGTTATAGTCTTTACATATGGAGATAAATTATACATATTTATGAATCAATTTAGGGATGGGCCGGGACAGGGTCAAGGACCCCTGTCTTTGGGCTTGGACCGAGGGTCCAAGGGGATTCCCCAAGCCTGGCCCATCCCCTGGACGGGGATGTTGGGGAATCCCCAGCCCCGGCCCGCGGGACCATCCATGTCCCAGCCCACCCCAAATTCATTAGGCCCAACTCAAATGAGTCTCTTTCTCCTAATAAGATTAAATTTATTTATTTTACTGAAAATAGCCGATTGGTTTTAGAATAAAGAAACTTGACACATCTCTAAACCGAAAGTGAACAATTAAAATTTTAAATTTTAAAAAAGTTAACAAATATCAAACTTGAATGAATAATTAATATAAATTACATGACTTTCTTTTATGGCAAAATCTCTCCTTTTCCTCAAATTTGTTGTCTGCTTTCATTGTTTAGACACTTGAGCTCAAAAAGAAATTTGATTTTGGCACTATTCATCCCCATAATTAGATTGACTCACTGTTAAATTGAAAGAGCTTCACTATTGAAAGGAATTTTCTTTTTCTTAAATACATTATATTCTCATAACAAAGCATAGATTTCACAAATGCTTGCTATAATTATTATCTTTTAATTCATATGGTTATATTATATCCTATTTTTATGCCTTTTTAAAATACAAGGATAAGTATTCAAATTGAAAAACGTAAAGAAAATTAGAACTTAAAATGTATAACAATCTTCCCAAATAAATTAAATACAATTCATCCGATAAACTCACCCACAATGAATCGTCACAACCCCACTTTGCCAACCAATTCCCTATTTTTTGTTAACCATTAATATAGGCATAAGTTCTAAAAGGCATGCAAGCCGTAGTTATTCCAGTATTGTTTTTTGTTTTCTTGGTAATTTAATATAAAAATAATAATAATAATAATGGTAATATCCATTGCATTGGTTAATTTGCATAGTCTTTACAAATGTGGGAAGCATAATCTGAGGAAAGAATGCCACGATTGCAAGATCCCAAATTTTTGCTACCTTTGTAATATGCATTGCTCAAGAAAGGAAATGTCAATTTCCACTGCATAGGTTAATTTGGATTAATTAAGAAAAAGAGTGTTAAATGTGAAGCCTTAAAGCGACACCGTTTAATTTAAGCCAAGAAATTCCAAAACGACACCATTGTGACTTAAACCGACGCTCAATCCTGATCGTTGGTTTGAATCCAGATCTAACGGTTGAAGACTTAAGCTGAGTCAAACCTATAAAAGCTGATGACTCTTCAGTTTTGAACTAACACGTTTTTTCTCTTTGTTTTGATATCTCTCTGAGTTACAAATTAGGGTTCAAGATTAGGTTTTCTCGTGTGGGTGTAACTCTGCAGGAAATCTGTCCATTGAGTTGTGTTTCTTAGTGGGGAGGGAACCTGGTGTAGTGTTCTTATCTCAGATTGTAGGTTTACTGTTGTTGTTCCAAATCCTGGTTAATCTTGGTTGAAATCTTGTAAGAGAGAGAGGTTAAGGGTTGTAACCGTTCTTGATCAAAATAGAAAGTGCAGCGAGCATCCATATTCTGGAGCTCAACGTGGATGTAGCTTGTTCAATATTGAACAAGTGAACCACGGTAAATACTGTGTGTTGAATCTGTTTGGTTTGCGTTGATTATGTGTTTGTTGGTTGATGTTTGCTTGATTTGTTTAAGAGTATTTACAACAGTGGTATCAGAGCCTTGTATTAGGTCTAAGGTGTATCTAGGTTTAGGAATCTTGACGAATTCAGAAATTAGGGTTTGATAGAATTTAGGGTTTTTCAATTTAAAGGTTCCTAGATCATTAGGACTTTAAATCTTGCTGAATCGTGGGGTTAATTCTTGAGATTAGGTCACAAACACAAGGGATTGACATTTTTTGGGCAAAAATCAAAATTAGGGTTTCGTTAGAATTTGCGGGTTTTCTTTCAAATTAGGGTTTCGAATCATACTGCATCTGTTTAAGAGTATTTCGGCTGGAACACCAGTGACCGCCTTAAAAACGGTCTGGCAGTACTTGGCAACCTCTGGTATAACAATGCCACGTACTTTTAAACTGTTTTTCTTTTGTTTTTGCCCTGTCATTACAGTATAATGAGCACTACTTGTATGGAGATCTCCCAATACGATGGGAAGATCGATTTTAATACATGGAAAAAGAAAATGAAGGCTTTGTTATGACACAACAAAGTCAGGATCGCACTTGAAAAGGATGAGTCCAAATGGCCAGAAGAAAAGAAAAAGAAAAAAGCAGAAATGGATGAAGAAGCATACAATTTGATCATTATGAACATGAAAGACACCATGATACGAAAGGTGGATGGTGTGGAATCTCCAATTCCACTCTAGGGTAAACTCGAGTCTCTGTATGCTCTTAAATCTACCCCTAATTTAGCTTTCTTGAAAGGTGCTTTATTTTCTTATAAGATGGATATAGCTAAATCACTAGATGACAATCTTGATGAATTCTTAAAAATGACCCTAACCCTAAAAGGTACTGACCAGGAACTAAGAGATTCAAGCCTTGCTATGATTCTATTGAATTCACTACCTGAAGAATATTTAGTAGTTAAGAATGCACTCCAGTATAGTAGGACAGTACCTAGTGTGGACCTGATAGTTTCTGGACTAAAATCTAGGGAATTAGAATTAAAGATCCAGAAGCGTAATGGTAGCAACTTGTTTGTGAAAGGGAAAGTTGAGGTTGGGCAATCTAGTAAAGACAATGGAAAGACTCATCAAAGAAATGTAGGCTTTAAAAATAAGAAGAACAGTAAAGGAAATGGTAGAACTAAGGGGGAATCTAGGAAATGTTTCTTCTGTAACAAGGTAGGACACCTAAAGAAAAATTGCTATGATTGGATTAAAAAGAACAAACAGAATAGTACAGAGACAAACCTAGCCAAATCTAGTAGTAACCTAGAAATATCAGAAGCCCGTACCATTTCTAATACATCTACAGCAGTGAATGGGTACTAGACTTAGGTTGTAGTTTCCATATGAGCCCTAACAAGGACTGGTTTCAAAGACTTAAAATTGGGGAGCAGGAAACTGTTTTTATGGGGAATAACCACTCCTGTGAGGTTCAAGGGATAAGGGATAAGGGATATAACCATTAAGCTGAATAATGGTAAGTTAGTATTACTAACTAAGGTCAGGTTTATACCTGAATTAAAACGTAACCTAATTTCCTTGGGAACCTTGGATGAATCAGGCTGTTCTTATAAGGCACAAAATGATTGTATGGAAGTCTACAAAAATGGAAATGTTTTAATGAAGAGGGTTAAGAAAAATGGGCTCTATATATTGTGTGGACAGTTATATCCTGATGTTTCTAATTCTGTTTTATTGTCTACTAACATATCTGCTGCAGCAAAATGGCACTTGAGATTAGGCCATATAGGCTAGAATGGTATGAATGCATTGAAACAACAAGGTTATTTTGGTAGTGATGTTGTAATAGCTCTAGATTTTTGTGAAACCTGCATCCTTGGAAAACAGCACAGGATGAGTTTTCAAAAGGGGACTCATCTTGCTGCAAACTATCAAGACTATGTCCAGGCTGACCTTTGGGTCCAGAAAAGGTGAAGTCACATGGAGAGAACATATACTTCCTCTCCATAGTGGATGATTACAGTAGAAAGGTATGGGTATACCTCCTTAAGACTAAGGATGAAGCCCTAACCAAGTTCAAAGATTGGAAAACCCTTGTAGAAACTCAATTGGATAGAAAGGTCAGAACTTTTAGGACTGATAATAGTCTGGAGTTCTGTAACCTAGAGTTTGACACCTACTACCAAAATCAGGGGGTACAAAGGCATAAAACTGTTAGGGCAACCCCTCAACAGAATGGGGTTGCAGAGAGAATGAATAGGACTCTCCTAGAAAGGGTCAGGTGTCTTCTGTTCACTGCTGGGCTACCCAAGACTTTTTGGGGAGAAGCCCTAACTACAGCTGCTTATTTGATCAATAGAAGTCCATCCAGTTCAATAGGTTTTAAATACCCTGAAGAGAGATGGTCTGGAAGGAAACCTAACCTAAACCAGCTAAGGGTCTTTGGGTGTGCAACATATGCACATACCAGAGAGGGTAAGCTTGAACCCAGGTCTCTAAAATGTGTCTTCCTAGGGTACCAGGATGGTACAAAAGGTTATAGGTTGTGGGAGAGAAATGCACCAGGAGTTAGGATCATAATAAGCCGAGATGTAGTCTTTAATGAGCTAACCTTCCCTTGTAAAGTGTCTACTGATAATGCAGGTAACTCAAAAACAGATTCTGAATTGCTTGATCAAACAGAGAGATCATAGTTTGAGGTAGAGCCACAAAACCTGCCAGAGCACTTAGAACAACCTGAACAAACAGAACCAGAAAATGACACACTGCAAAACATTGGGGATCAATATGAAGAAATTGTGCAGCCTGAGAACAATGAAGATGAACAGGATGAGAACCTAGCAGATTACCAACTGGCCAGAGACAGGGTCAGAAGGGAAATAAGGCCCCCAAACAGATACAGCTATGCAGATTTGATCTATACAGCCCTGGTGGCTAGGATAGAAACACTGAGATCTGAACCAGAGACATATCAGGAAGCTGTGAGCTCAAAAGACAGTAAAAAGTGGCTAGAAGCAATGAAGGAGGAGATGAAATCCTTAAGACAAAACAGTACTTGGACTCTGGTCCCAAAACCTACTGTCCAGAAGCTAATTGACTGCAAATTGCTTTATAAACTGAAGGAAGGTCTAACAAGATCAAACCCTCCAAGATACAAAGCAAGACTGGTGGCAAAGGGCTACACATAGAGGGCAGGTATAGACTTTACAGAAGTTTTCTCTCCTATGGTTAAGTTTAAAACAATTAGACTTATGCTAGCTGCAGTAACTCGATATGATCTAGAACTGGAACAGTTAGATGTTAAAACAGTCTTTTTACATGGTGAACTGGAAGAGAAAATTTATATGAGTCAGCCATTAGGGTTTAGAGATAGAAACCTACATGAGCATGCCTGCCTGTTGCACAAGTCCTTGTATGGACTCAAACAATCCCCTAGGCAGTGGTACAAAAGATTTGACTCCTTTATAGTGGGAATTGGGTTCATTAGGAGTGCTTATGATAGCTGTTTGTATTATGCTTGCTTTAATAACATACCCATGTACTTATTGCTATACGTAGATGATATGCTAATAATCAGTAACTCCAAACCTCAAATAGATGAATTAAAAGCAAAATTAAATACTGAATTTAAGATGACAGATCTAGGATCTGCAAAAAGGATATTAGGGATGATGATTGATAGAAACAGAAAAGAAAATAGACTGAAACTACATCAATTCCCATATCTGCAGAAACTAATATCTAGGTTTGGTTTGACTGGTGCTAAAACTGTAAATGTACCCTTAGCAGGTCATTTCACCTTAAGCAAAGTTCAATCCCCCAAAACTAATGTAGACAGGATTAAAATGGAAAACATCCCCTACTCTAGTGCCATAGGATCAGTGATGTATTCAATGATAAGCACTAGGCTTGATCTTTCATTTGCAATATCTCTATTAAGTAGGTTTATGTCAAATCCAGGAATAGAGCATTGGGTTGCCTTAAAATGGACACTTAGATACATTAACACTATAATGCATGTTGGATTAGAGTATTGCAAAAGAACTCCTGCACTTGATCTTGTTGGGTATGTGGATTCTAACTTTGTAAGAGATCGTGATTCAAGGAAGTCCACCACAGCTTATTATTTCACTTTAGGTGGAAACTGCATTAGCTGGAAATCCCAGCTTCAACCATTAGTGGCATTGTCCACAACAGAAGCTGAGTATGTGGCAGTAACTGATGCTTCAAAGAGGCAATCTGGTTACAAGGGATTTTGAAAGAGATAAACTTGATGAGTGGCCCTATGACTATATATTCTGACAGTCAAAGTGTCATTCATCTAAGTAAAAACCCAGTATACCATGAGAGGACGAAGCATGTGGATGTAAAGTATCATTTTGTCCGAGATCAGATTTCAAAGGGAACTGTCAACCTGCTGAAAATTCCAATTGAAGAAAATCCATCTGATATGGGAGCCAAAGTTTTAACTGCTGTAAAGTTCAAGCACTGCTTGAACATTCTTCACATCAACTGAATTCAATAGAGCAAAGAAGGAGTGTGAGAACTGCTTACTGCACCTACTGGTTACTGACAAAGGAAAGAATAAGGCTTGAAGGTGGAGATTGTGAAATGTGAAGCCTTAAAGCGACACCGTTTAATTTAAGTCAAGAAATTCCAAAACGACACCGTTATGACTTAAACCGACACTCAATCCTGATCATTGGTTTGAATCCAGATCTAACGGCTGAAGACTTAAGCTGAGTCAAACCTATAAAACTAATGACTCTTCAGTTTTGAACTAACACGTTTTTTCTCTCTGTTTTGATATCTCTCTGAGTTACAAATTAGGGTTCAAGATTAGGGTTTGTCGTATGGGTGTAAATCTACGGGAAATTTGTCCATTGAGTTGTGTTTCTTAGTGGGGAGAGAACCTGGTGTAGTGTTCTTATCTCAGATTGTAGGTTTACTGTTGTTGTTCCAAATCCTGGTTGAAATCTTGTAAGAGATAGAGGTTGAGGGTTGTAACCGTTCTTGATCGAAATAGAAAGTGCAGCGAGCATCCATATTCTGGAGCTAAACATGGACGTATCTTGTTCAACATTGAACAAGTGAACCACGGTAAATACTGTGTGTTGAATCTGTTTGGTTTGCGTTGATTGTGTGTTTGTTGGTTGATGTTTGCTTGATTTGTTTAAGAGTATTTACAACAAAGAGAAAATTAAAGGAGGTACGTATACTTTAAGGCCGATGCAATGATACTAGTTCATCTTTGGAATCGAGGAACAAGAGGAATTTTTCTAAGTTTTCTACAATGTTCATACTTTTCTAACCTATGTATAATAATAATACAGAATCGTAACCAAATTCCTCCTATAAATGAGTTCAAGCAAATTTTCTATGCCCAATATTGGGAATCAGCTTAGAATTCGTCATATGGTTAGCATATATAAATTTGGAGAGTTTAGCGGACAAATTTCAGTTCTTGGCATATATAAATATGGTGGTATGGATGACGTGGTACCCCTGTGGTACCATAGATGTTCTCATTAATAAAGGATTCTGGAGCAAGAAAATATGTACATGATAAATGTTCTAATAAATAATGAAAAAGTACACAAAAATAAATAGAACATGTGGAAGCAGAATAAAAAATGAGAAATTTTCAGGAGCCGCTGTGTAACCAAATGGAGGTAAAGTCACAAGAGATTTCATAATCAAGAGATACCTTGCAATCTGCTTCTTAAACCAGAGGTACTTGTAATCTTCTCCAGTGATACTCTGATTGCTATTTGCCATGAAACTTCAGTTGCTAGACCACAGTTTCCAATGAGCAGTTTCTTTGAAGTAACAATTAGTCTTACTTTGTACATTGTGAGTGAACTGAGCGATGGCTCTCTGACACAGAAAATTTGGAAGGTTATCCCATAGGCCATTGCTGAAATTCCTATAGGAAGCTTCCTACTAGATTTCGAGTCTGTCTTCATGGATATATTTTCTCCACATCAAAAAGCGCAGTTAAGTCATCTGATTCTGAGTTATGCCGCAGAGCAATATAAATGAACTTTTAGCAAGTAATAGGAAACCTTCCAACGAAACTTCTTCGTGAACAAGAAGCATGGTCTTACATTGCTTTGAGGAACATGTGGTTCACTTTTAAATTTGCTAATTCTCAACTAAATTATCATCAGATAAAAGAGACAAAAAGTAAGTGTGGACTATCACTTCATTCCCAGAACATAATTCATACAAATAATCAATACAATCCACAACATAATGAAAAAGAGCCTCCACCGCAGCTGAATTCAATCTCAAATGAGTGAAGAAAACCTTAAGTTCTGTGACAATTCTAAAGCAGCGATTCACAATGAAGGAAAGCTAAAGTAGAAGAAACAAGATAGATACTAAAGGCCCTTCCATACTCTTGACTTCAGCGGAGGGAACAGAAATTGCAATGCCTCAGAAACTACAAATAAAAGAGGTCTTATTTCAGAAGTTACAACGAAGTTTGACCTGAATCATTTTCAAAATTCTGAATCTTCTTAAATTTAGAGCTTTTGACAACAATAAGACAACCAGGAACAAAAACTATGGTACAGAACAATGTTCATTACAAAAGTGTGGCATAGGATGACTAAGCATTGAATTTTCTTGGGTGTGATTGTGTGATCACAACGGAAAAAGAAGATTATGTAGAATGATATATTAAGGCACACACAAATTCACACTTGAGTTGAGTAATCAATGAAATGCTCTGCAACAGAATAAAAACGACCTCCAGTACTGTTCAAATCAACCTCAAATGAGGGAAGAAACTAAGTTCTGTAACATTTCAGAGAATAACTCACAATGAATTAAGGAAGGCAAAACCAGAACAATAAAGATACAAACAAAATGCCCCTCCATGCTCTGTGTTGAGGCAGTGATACTTTGCTGAAAATGCATCAACATTGCAGGTTCAGTTGGAATTGTTTTTGGAGCCTGTTGAAGTTAGTTTGCTGCAGTGGTCCAACGTGCATGACTGTAACATTTTTGGTGTATTGTAGTTGAATGGCTTAAATGTAATTAAGTCAGTATTATGATGTGTTTTGTGTATGATGTATTAGTTGTTAAGATTTAAATTTAAATTTGTATATGTTTGCTGTAGTTGTTGAATCAGCAGAGAGTTGTTAAGCTGTTGTATATATTGATCAAGTTGAATGAAAAACTATGACTTGCATATTTGCTTTGATTACTCTTTTATCTTTCCTTTTGCATTCTCCGGCCAAGAACCTTCACTCTGACTTCAGCATAGGGACCAAGAGCGACAATAACTCACAAACCATTTAGAAAAAGAGGCCTTAATCTAGAGATTGCGTCGAAGTTTGACCTGAACCTTTCCAGAACTCTTGATATTATGTATAGGAGACAACCGGTTTACTGTGAACGCAAAAACTATAGGGGAAGGTTATTTTGAACTATAAATTGTTTATAGTTTATCAAAGAAAAAGAAAATGTTTCCATGATCATGAAGTTTCATTGTGCCCTTTAAATGACACTCATGCCACTATATTAAATATCAATTATCTTGTAGCTTTTTGTATACTTAAAGTTATTGACTCCAAAAGAGATAAGGCATATTGTTAAACAAATATAAAACTAAAGATAAGGTCACCCTCCCAACACTCTTCATTGACGTACCAAATATGCTTTACTCTGTTTAATTAAGTTTGGTGTGCTTAAGAATCCTCTGGAGAAAGTGTTCTTCTTGGGCCATTTTCCACCACTATGTATTCCAAAGCAGGGAATTTCAAGGTGCGATTCTCAAAGCATCTGATCTTCCTCTTTCAATCCTTATTTTGTGAGTGGTAGGTGCAGATTTTACAAAGATAAAGGTATGTGATGGATACCTTCTCTGCAACTACTACTCACAAACACAATATCCAGGAAACTCTCAACAAGCACAACCAAATCAACATGCAAATCACAATATCCAAGGATCATCAAGCAGAAACAATAAGAAATTAGAGTATCATATAGCAAAAGAAGAGGATATTCATTGAATAAAAATGGAACCAATTGGTCTTCGAGGGCCAGCACCTCCCAACAAGTTACACACACAAAATTCAGCATATCCTCCCACTAACTCGTATCCTCTCTTTTATTCTGACATTCCAATTCTACTAACTGCCTATGCCACCTGTCCACAAAGCCAATTACCCCCTTTGTCCCCATTTTTCCCTCATTTATACCATTTAGAAATACTAGGTCCATCATTACCCTTCCTAAGAAGTGTCACCTTGTCCTCAAGGTGGAGAGAAAGAAATTGGCGGCAAATGGAATCATAAGCTTCCCAAGTGTTATCACAAGTTGGTGAATTCTTCCATATTATCAACACTTCATAGTTGCCATATAACAAGTGTCGTTTTAGAAGGGCTTGCTGAGGTTCAACCTTAAGCACCATGTCACCATCAAGAAATTTAGGGAGACGTAGAGCCGCCATTGGGTGGGAAGTGACCTTTTTTAGCTGAGACACATGGAAGACATTATGGATGCAAGCTATGGCTGGCAGTTTCAATCGGTAAACTACCAGGCCAATCCTTTCGATAATCTCATAAGGGCCAATTTGGGGCTGAGCTTCTCATTAGCCCTTTTTGCCAAGGACTTCAGACGATAAGGTTGCAATTTCAAATCAGCCAAGTCCCTTACTTCGAAGTTAACCTTCGTTTTTACCATCTACATAAGCCTTCATTGCATTCTAAGCTTTAACTAAATTCATCTTAAGTTCATCCAAAATCAGATTCCATTCAGTCATCAACTCATCAACAGCTTCCACCACAAAGCTATGTTCAGAATATTTAAAAAGTGTAGGGGGTCCCTCCCATATAGTGCTCGAAATGAAGTCATTCTAAAAGATCGGTTGTATGTTGTGTTGAACCAATATTCAGCCCAAGCCAACTGTTTAGGCCACTATTTGGGTTGCTGTACCACAAAGCATCTTAAGTAGGTTTCGATGCACTTGTTTACAACTTCGGATTGGCCATCAAATTGAGGATGACAGGCTATGCTTATGTGAAATTTGGTGCCCGATTGCTTGAACATTTCACCCCAAAATACACTCATAAAGATGTTGTCACGGTTAGACACTATCGTACGAGGGAATCCATGCAATTTTACCAAATTTGTGAGGAATAAAGTGGGAACCTCTCTAGCCATGTAAGGATGCTGCAATGTGAGGAAGTGGCTATATCTTGAGAGCCGATCTACCATTACCAAGATAGTATCAACTCGATAAGCGTTTGAAGGCCCACTATGAAGTCTATCAAAACGTCCTCCCAAACTTGAGATGGAATGGATAATGGCTGTAATAAACCGGCTAATTGAAGGCTCTCATATTTGTTTTGCTAGCATATAGGGCAGTCCCATACAAACACCTGAATATCCCTTTTCATTCCTTCCCAATAAACCACTTGAGACAACCTTTTATAAGTCTAAAAAAACCCTAGAATGTCCACCAATAGGTGAGGAGTGGAATTCCTGAAGAAGCAACTCAACTTGGGGGCACAATCTTGGTAAGACCAGCCGGTCATCATAGAATAACTGGTGTTCCACTAGGCAAAAATGTTGGTGACTGTTTGGATTAGCCATAAAATCTTGGCTGATCTTCCAAAGCTTGGCATCATGTTGGATGACTTATTCCCACTCATTTCGATTAGCAAAATAACATGTGGAGACAGTGTTGTACTCAACTAATTCTTCTCCCCTGGATAAGGCATCTGCTGCCTTGTTCTCTAAACCCGGTTTATACGAGATCTCGAAATCCAACCCCAACAGCTTGATGATCTATTTCTATTGTTCTTCTCCCTGAAACCTTTGATCATTAAGATAATAGAGACTTTGTTAATCAATACGGATGATAAAGTGTCGACCTAGGAGATAGTGCCTCCACTCCTAGACAACAAGAATGAAGGCCATGAGTTCCCTTTCATAAACTGATTTTAACCGAGACCATGCTGAAAGGCCCTGACTAATGAAAGCTAATGCTCTGTCTTCTTGTATTAGGACAGCCCCAAGTCCTTGTCCCGAGGCATCAGTTTCGATGATGAAAGTTTTGGAGAAGTCTAGTATAGCCAAAATAGGAAGTGTGGTCTTGACTTGTTTAAGCTAATCAAAAGTTGTATGTGAAGCTTCAGTCCAATCGAATGCATTCTTGTGAAGAAGATCCATCAAGGGCTTTGCACGTGAACCAAACCCATTTACAAATTTTCAATAATACCCTGTCAACCCTAGGAATCCTCGAAGTGCCTTTAATGTCTTTTGAAATTGGCCAAGCTAGGATGCACTCGATTTTAGATGGGTAAACTGCAATCCCATGTGCTGAAATTATATGTCCCAAATAAGCCAACCGAACCTGAGCAAACTTGCATTTTTTTCTATTCACAACCAACCGATGCTGCCTCAGTATATGAAAAGTTACTTCCAGATGGTCAAATAAGTTTCCATGTTGGAATTGTAGATCAAAATATCGTCAAAGAAGACCATAATGAATTGCCAAAGGTCAAGTTTGAAAATATCATTCATGAGAGCCTGGAAGGTTGATGAAGCATTTGATAACCCAAATGGCATAACAAGGAACTCGTAATGGCTCTCATGAGTTCTAAAGGTTGTCTTGTGGGTGTCACTTTCTTTCAACTTAATCTGATGATATCTTGACTTAAGATCAAGTTTGGAAAAAACCATGGCCCCTTTTAACTCATCAAATAGCTCATCTGTGGTTGGGATGCGAAACTTATCAAGAATGGTGATTTTATTCAAGGCCTTATAATCAACACAAAAATGCCAGCCTCTATCCTTCTTTCATACCAATAACACAGGGCTTGAGAAAAAGCTTTTGCTAGGTTTGATAATACCAAATGCCAACGTCTCTTTAACAATGCTTTCAATTTCATATTTCAAGTGATATGGGTATCTATAAGGCCTAATGTTAGGGGGTTTGCTACCTAGCTCAAGCTTGATTGTGTGGTCATGACTTTTGTCTGGTGGAAGGCTTAAAGTGGCTTCAAATATGGCTTCATGGAGTCTCAACAACTCGTAGATCCTACTGTTCTCAATAGTCCTATCCTTTTATTACAACTGCAGATTACCAAATTCAATCAAGTATCATGGACCTTTTGTTTGTAATGTCTTGAGCATTCCCTTAAGGGTCACCATGGTTTTACACAAGGAAAGGTCACCACAAACAGTTATTATCTCCCCTGCCAAACTGAATTTCATCACCAATTTTTTCCAAACTGTTGTAGTCTCCCCAAGTGTCTCTAGCCATGCTACCCCTAGAATGACATCAGAGCTATTCATATCGAATGGGAAGAAACTCTGGATAACAGTGATACCCTATAGCTTCAGACATACCCCCTTGAACTCTCCTTGACATTAGCATTATATCCACAGCCAACTCTTACCCCAAAGGTCTTTGTTTGCACGACAGTGATCTTTAACTCTTAAACTAGCTCCCGATTGATGAAATTATGTGATGCTCCACTGTCCACCAAGACGATCACTTCCTCGCCTCTAATCTCCCCTTTTAAGTTCAGAGTCTGCGGGCAGTTAATACCCACCACAGAACTGATCAACAATTCCACTTCGTTGGGTGTCTCCTCTTCGATTATGACATCTTCTGACATATCTTCATTTTCCATGACATCATCCTCTCCCACCAACAGCTCGTGGAACTACTTATCACCACACTTATGACTTAGAGAATATTTTGCGTCACACCGATAACACAACCTTTTTTCCCTTTTCTTCTGAATCTCAACTTCAATTAACCTTTTGTAAGCAAATTCTCATTGGAAGGTATTAGATCGAAGGTTGGTTGATGGTGTTGACCCAAAGTTGGAGTAATTATCGACTAAATTTCGTCTAAAGGGTATTTGGGTAGGGGTTTGGGTGTTGTTTGGCTAAAAGGCCTGGGTGAGTCAACTTGATAAGGATTGGTTAGGTTTTGTTATTTTTTTCAGGCTTGAATTGATTAGTAAAACTTCCTGGCCCATTTGTAATATTTCCCCTTCTCCTTTGGCAGCACATTCCAACTCAGGCTTCCTCTAAGACATGATTCGTTTCTTCAACGCCTTGAGCCAAGTGTGTGACTTGGGTTAAGGAATTGGGCTGGGTTAAAATGTCGGGTTGTTGTGATCTGATTTCAGTATTAACTTTAGGCTTCAACCCTTCAAGAATGCAGCAGTGAGAAGATCCTCTTTCACTGGCTATCAATGTTGCGATCTCTTCAAACCGCCGATGGAATTCAATCATCATGCCATTTTGCTTCATCACCATAAGTAACTATAAAAGACTGATTTCCTGAGTTTCATTGAACCTTTGCAAGAGGGTGACCTTAAACGTCAGCCAAGTTATTGCTCAAATCCTTAACTCATTCCATTGATACCAGTGAAAGGCTTCTCCTTCCATATAGAGGGTTGTCGAGACCTTGTTCTCATCAGCGATCTAGTTGATCGCGAAATACCTCTCCACTCAAAAAATCCACCCATATGTGTCGTCGCTAAAAAAGATTGACAACTCCATTTTTTGTCCTCCCCAATCTCACCGATTTCTACCCTCACCATGGTTATCACCATTGTGATCATGCTCTTCGTTTTCTAGAGGAGTTCCCCTATTGGATCGATTCCCTACCCCTAAATTGTTGTTCTCTCCAACAATGTTTCCCCAACGAACTTCCTCTTCTTCATCCTTTCATCGCATCCAATTTTGCATCTCCACTAACATTTCCCTTATAATGTCTACGATCCCCTAAACCTACAAGGCAAGGTAAATCAATGAAATGGTTTCCCGACACTCTAGGTATAATCTATCCTGTCTCACCCGATCACTTAAGTTNCATCCCGACGGCGCAGGTCAGCTGTGCCCTTCATCTATTCTTGAGCAACAGCTAAGTTATGTTTCAATTCCTCCAAAATTGTATTGCGTGCAGCCATCTGCTAGTTCACTTCTTCTATAGCAGAAGGATAATCAGTAAACCTGAGGAGAGTGGGTGGATCCCTTCCATATAGGGCTTTGAAGGGGGTCATTTTTATGGAACTGTGATGGGTGGTATTGTACCAATATTCTGCCCAAGACAACCACCTATGCCACTGTTTGGGCTATGAACTACAGAAGCAGCGTAGGTAAGTTTCCAAAGATCGGTTGACAACCTCCGTCTGGCCATCAATTTAAGGATGGTATGCTGAGCTGAACTTCAACGAAGTGCCAGCAGCCTTGAATAGCTCCTGCCAAAACTGACTAAGAAAGACCCTATCTCTGTCCGAGACTATGGATTTGGGAAATCCATGGAGCTTCACAATAACAGAGATAAAAAGTACAGCAACATCTTTAGTGCTGTAGGGATGGCACAGGGGAATGAAATGTCCGTATTTAGTAAGCCTATCCACCACAACCATTATAGTATCCTGTCATTTTGACTTTGGTAACCCGCCAATGAAATCCATGTTGATATCTTCAAAAACCTGGGTTGGAATCGGTAAGGGCTGAAGTAAACCTACTAGTTTGAGGGCAGAATACTTATTTAATTGGCAGACTGAGCACTGTTGGACATACCTCTGCACATCTTTCTTAATTCCAGCCCAAAACACTATATTCATTAGTTTCTTGTATGTTCTGAAAAAACCTAAATGGCACCCTCCCGGGCTGCCGTGAAATTCGGCTAATACTTTATGAATGAATTTCGAATTTGTGGGTAATACCAATCTGTTTTTGTAGACGAGACAACCACGGTGAAAACCATAATGGGGATGGCTGGAAGGGTAAAAAAGAAGGTCTTGTATGATTGCTTGGAGCTTGGAGTCTTGTTGTGCCTCGACAGCTAACTCATCAAATTCAGAAAATTGGACCACCGGAATGGCCTCTAATTTAGCACCCTCACCTCGTCTTGATAATGCATCAGTTACCCGGTTTGAGCTACCAGGTTGGTAATGGATTTTAAGAGAAGTTAAGGAGCTTAGAAATCCACTTTTGTTGTTTGGGTGCCTTGGCACGTTGATCTGTCAAGAACTGCAGGCTGCACTGGTAAGATTTAATGATAAATTTGCGGCCACTAAGATAGTGGCTCCACTTGTGGACAGCAAACACAATGGCCATCAGCTCTCTTTCGTATGCAGATTTCTGTCGGGACTAGTTGGAGAAGGCTTGGCTAATGAATGCGATGGGACGCTGATTCTGGACCAGGACAGCACCAATCCCCTGTCCTGATGCGTATGTGTGGACTTCAAAAGGCAGAGTGAAATCAAGGACTGCTAGAATAGACACCTCAGTCATTGCCGCTTTAAGAGTTTCAAAAGCATGTTGTGTTTGGTCAGTCCATGCAAAAGAATCCTTTCTCAGTAACTGTGTTAAGGGTTGCACGATTAAACCATAATTCTACACAAAGCGGCGGTAGTAACCGATTAAGCCCAAAAAACCCCGTAATCCTTTGATTGTGCGTGGGACGAGCCAAGATAGCATTGAATCAATCTTTTGTGGGTCAGCCTCTACCCCTTTTGCTGAGATTAAATGACCCAAATATTCCAATCGTTGACGGGCAAATAGACACTTCTTGTAATTGATAACCAATTCGTGCTTGGTGAGAATCTGAAATTGGTGTCGCATGTGCGGCAGATGGGTCTTCAAATCAGGGCTGTAAATCAGAATATCGTCAAAGAATACAAGTATAAACTTCTGTAAGACTGATTTAAAAATAGTGTTCATTAAAGCTTGAAAAGTGGAAGGGGCATTGGTTAACCCGAAGGGCATGACCAGGAACTCATAGTGCCCTTCGTGAGTTCTAAACGCTGTTTTGGGAACGTCCTCTTCTTTAACCTGAATCTGGTGGTAACCTGATTTGAGGTCCAGTTTTGTAAAAATGGTTGCCCCTGATAGTTCCTCCAGTAGCTCATCAATTGAGGGAATTGGAAATTTGTCTAGAATAGTGATGTTATTAAGTGCCTGGTAATCGACACAAAACCGCCAACTACCATCCTTCTTTTTTACCAATAGAACCGGACTAGCGAAAGGACTTGTGTTGGGTTGTATAATACCTGCCATCAGCATCTCACCTACCAACCTTTCAATTTCATTGTTCTGGGTAAAGGAGTATTTGTATGGACAGATGTTGGGAGGTTTGGTATTGGTTTCTAAAACTATGGCGTGGTCAGTGGGTCTCTTGGGTGGGAGTGTAGTCGACTGTTCAAACAGGTGGCTAAATCCATCAACCACTGCTGCGGCTGCTAGGTCCATGGGTTCCTCTGTTTCCTATTCCTTAACACCAACGGAGCATAACTCGACCACATATCCCACATCCTCTCTCTGCAAGGATTTCAGCATGCCCTTATGATACCATTGTCTTGACTAACGATGGATCCCCTGTAGAACCACCTTCTTCCCTTCACTGAAAAATTCCATTGTCAGATTTCTCCAATTTGCCAAACATCTCCTAGTGTACTAAGCCAAGAAATTCCTAGCATGACCTTGCCCCTCCTACTCAAATGGAAAATAGTCCTGACACAATTCAATACCTTGCATTCGCAATGGCACTCCTCTGCAAATTCCCTCTCTCTCTAATTGTAAATCGGTTTCCCACCATCACCCCAAAGGATTTACTTCTCTCCACTGGTAGCTCTAATTTCGCACCAATTCATGCGAAATGAATTGTGGGAAGCCCCACTGTCAACCAAAAATTAACTCTGTCCCTCCAATCACCCCTTTTAATTTTAGGGTTTTATCAATGGCTACCCCTACGATTGAATGCATGGATAAGGCCAATGGATTACCTTCGTCGGATATTTCCGGGTGGGTTCAACTGCCGTCGTCATTTTCTGCCTTGTCGTCGTTGTCACTAACATATCTTGATCGTTTTGCTTCGACAATGGTGTTTGGCCCATATTTCTCATCACAACAGAAACAGAGACCCTTTTCTCTTTTTTGTTGCAGCTCGGCGTCGGACATTCGCCAGAAATTATCCCCGCAGAAGTTCTGCGTGGTCGCGTCGCTGTTTAATCGATTTCTGTCGTGAAATCGATTTGGGGAAAATTGGGAATTAGATCTGCATTTCACGATGGGTTATCCACCAATTTGGGCGACCGGGTTCTAGTTTGGGCTTGGGTGACCCGTGTAATAATCCGTTTGTTTCCTTGGGCTTTAGTAAATCTAGCCCGATTTTTGTCTAAAACCCAATTTCGTTCCTCCACGTGATGGGCCTGATCCATCAAGGCAACAGAGACGTGGGCTTTGTTAGGCGAATCTCAGCTCTTATTTCCTCCTTTAACCCATTTGCAAAAACCCCCATCAGAATGTCTTCTCTCTACCTCACGCAAGGGTCTTGCATGAGCTTTAAAATTTTCCTTGTACTTCGTCACTGCACCCATCTGCTTCAGAGCTACCAAAGCTTCATAGGCTAAGCCCTTAAAAGGTGGTCGGAACCTCTCCACCACTGCAGTTTTAAAATCTGTCCAAGAACCGATGGGTGCCCTAGACTCCACCCACTGATACCAGTTCAGGGCACGACCTTCCATACACACGGCGACTGCCACCGCCTTTTCTTCCTCCCCATATTGATTCACCGAAAAATATCGGTCAGCTCTGAATGTCCATCCATAAGGATCTTCCCTATTGAATATGGGTAGTTCCAACTTCTTCACCTTTGAGTCCTCTCTCTCCTTGTTCCTATCCACTCCCCTACTGTCACTACTGTTGGAAGCTTCACCGTTAGATTCTTTCCCCTTGTCCTGGCTCAGATTTGCATCCTTCTCCTCCTTAAACTTCATCCACTCACAAAGCGCTAGTAAGTAGCCCTTAATACTCCCTAGTTCTTCCTTTACATTCCCATTTCCTTCTCAACTTTCCCCATTTCCTTTTCCAAACCTTCCATTCAGTTCTTCATCTTTGATTTAACCATTACCCAACGAAGCTCTGATACCAATTTGTTAAGACTCCCTGCACTATCAACCACAAACACACAAGCAATCCACAAAACAGAAAGTAATATTCTCAATGAAGTCTCAACAAGATTATATTACTGAAAAATAAAGGTTCCAACAATGTATAAAACACAAACTGATAGATCCCAGCATTCTAGGAGCTAGGGACCTCCCTCATGACAATAGCCTAAAACTTTGATAATACTCCAGACAACCCCCTCTATTTAAACTATCTTCTTAATCACCTATTCTCTACTAACAACTTTGATTCCCCACTCACGTGACTGTAACAGACTCTCCAAACAGTAGGCACCTCACACACCTGCATTTACACCTCAATCAATGTCTCTTATGCCCTTTATATTGATAAACATGATTAATGGGAGGTCTATCACATTCCCAGAGAGACAATGAAGCACTTTTTTATGAGTTAAATACCTTAGATAGCCCATATGCTGAAATGCACCACATTTCACTATATTTCATCCCACCATACCAACTTCAAGCAATGTCCAGATCTGTTTAAAGAAAGGATAGATATTCCAGTCAAAACGATACATTTTGGGGTCAAAACCTCCAATGAGCCCTATAATTTCACAAATGGAGTGAGCAACTCCCATTTATTTATATTTAGAATTGCTACCTTGTAGGTAGTGTATCAGAAACTCTACATCTTAATCTTGTGATGGAAAACCATCAAAGGCTAAAATTTTCAGCATTTGAAACTCAAATGAATGACACTAACCATCCATCCTCCAGGCTTGGCACAATCAGCATACACTCATTCAGGTCAGCTACCATGGGTTTTGTGAATGTTTATGTGCAAGCTGCGACTCAAATTTTGAATAAGTTGTCAAACAAAGAGGGAAAGTGGAAATTAGTTTTTTGCATATAAAACTAGAAACGCTATCGTATGGCCTTATATGAAAAGGATTTTCACTACTAGAAAAACCCCCTTCCTGGACAGAATGAGTTAACATATTTTTTTGACCGTTTAAAAAAAAAACTATCAAGAATTGTAATTTTTAACTGATTGTTGACCGTTTGTGAACTGTTTTGGATGATTCTTGACAGTTATTAATAGTCAAGAAATTGTTAAAAATAAAATTTGCAAATCTTGTTCTTGACTATTGTATTCTCAACCTTGACAGTTAAAAACTGTGAAGGATTATATAGATAAAAAACAAAAAAAAAAAAAAAAAAAAATTTGCCAAACTTTTCCTGCCCATTTTTGCCACCAATTTTTCATTCACTACTCCCACAATTTTTTCCTTAAAACTTATGCTTACCCCTTATTTCACTCATTTTTGTAAACCCTCATAGTCGACCTATTTCACACCTGAAAAAAAGTTCTCGTTTCTAGCACTCTCATTCAATAGGACGATTCGCTTAATCTCTGACGCTTACTCTGTGTCTATTTCGCGGAGTTTGTTAACTTTGATGAGTTCTTATCGAGGCGTATCCCCACACCCAAAAGTAGGAGTGTTCAAAAAAATGTGAAATCAAACCAAACTGGGACCAAAGTGGTTTTCTAGTTATCGGGGAATCGATTCGGTTTTGGTCCATAGAAATAGAGAAAACCGATTTTTGATTTTATTAAAAAACATTAAAAGTAAACATTTTTTCATTAAAATAAAAAAAGCAATTTAAATTAAAAAGATTATAAATCTAAAATTAAAGAAAATTAAAACCCCAAACCCGGTTTAAAAAAAAAGGAAAGATAATAAAATAAAACAAATTTTCCCACCTCACAAATTTTCACCAAGGCAATTCTCCCACCTATTTTTCATTAAATCAAAGCTAGGTTTAAACTATTAGATACCCATTTCTTCTACCCAAAATTTCGGCGCCCAAAAACTCATTCTTCCCCGCCAAAACACGAGAACATTTCCCTCTCTTTCCGCCCAAATCTCTCTTTGTCGCTCTTCCACTGATGCAGAGGTCTCGTTGCAACAATCAATCTTCTCAATCTTTTCAATCAATCTTCTGATTGCTCTTTTCTTCTCAATCTTCTTGTCGTTGGGATTTGTCTAATTGGTCTGTCCTTCTCAATCTTCTTCTCTTTGCGATTAGGGCAAAAGGTTGAATGGATTACCAATCTGGGCTATTGAGAAGAAAGGGTTTGGGAAGGGAGAGTTAGGGCATTTCGGTCATTGTGAAGCTGATCTGTGTGGGAACAATGAATCTTCAGATTGTATGGAAACTATTGATAAGAATGTGGTGGATGATGAGTAATGAAGGTGGCCATTACTGTTCGAAAAAGAGTGATGATATTTGCTGTGATTTTGTGGCCAGGTATTTTGTTTTCCACTTTTTAATTTTATTTATTTATAATGCTTTCATTGTTGTTTATAAAGAAACGCTTTGTGGGTGTGGTAATTTAATTTTTTTTTAAGTTCTTAGTTTTTAGCGTGCTAGTTGCCATTAAAATGAGTTTGATGTGCCTTTCATTGCAGCTTTGGTGATTTTTTGGATTCAAGTTTTGGGTGTATATTGTTCTTTAAAAAGATAATAAATAAAAACCCTTTCGTTTTTATTCCTATTTGTTAGGTGTTAGGCAAGCGGAAATGCGACAGTAACAATAAGCTTCAACTCTATCTTACTGGAGGAGTTCAAGTTCTTGTCGTGTTTTTATAATTAATTTATTGTCTTTCTACTCTTCAATTGAAAATATTTGAAATTTGGGACTGGTATTTGAGTATTTGATTGCGGGTTAGATTATGAATATAAAGCTGTGAACTTGGTGAAGGAAGAGCAAAACAGTCCTGGTGAGTTTTTGTTTTTGGTTTTTGAGGATAATTACAATACCAGATGGCCAAAATGGACGCGGGTTTGACTTTGATTTGTTTGATAATTGAACCTTTTTTTTATTTTTATTTTTTGTAGAGTTTAGAAACCTCAATCCTCTTGGTTATGGCCGGTTTTGGTAGATGGAGATGTGTTTCTTTCTGATTCTTTTGCTATTTTACTGGTCATTTATTTGATACTCTTTAATTTTATATTATCTTGGTGTCACTTTTGTTGAATATGGAGGGATTTAGTATAAATTGGCCTTGCTTGTAGTATCTGGCAAGAAGTATCCTCAGCATCCATTTTTGCCTTCATCTTAAGACAAAAACTATCAATTTTCAGGTTAATTTCTATTTCATTTCCCTTTATTTATTCTTATTATTTTTTTCAATGACATATTTCTATAATTTAGTAACCATTGTAAGAAACTGGTTTTTTGTTAATCAAGAATCCTACTTCGCTTTAGAATTTGTCATGATTTAAATTTGCAGTAGACTGTTCAATTTCATTTTTTGTCACTTAATGTTGTTCCGTGATTTGGGTGGGCTGGTATAGTTTTGTATGTAATTTGATTTGTCCTGTGATTATTTCATAGCTTTGATTATCATTGAAGCCAGTAGACTGTTCTGCTTTTAGAATTTGTCCGCCATGATTTTGATGTGCCTTTCGTTGCAGCTTTGGATGATTTTTGGATTCAAGTTTTGGGTGATTATTGTTCTTTAAAAAAGATAAATAAATAAAAACCCTTTTGTTTTTATTACTATTTTTTTGGTGTTAGGCGAGCGGAAGCGACGGCAGTAACAATAACTTCAACTCTATTCTTACTGGAGGAGTTCAAGTTCTTGTCGTTTTTTTTTAATCAATTTATGTCTTTCTACTCTTCAATTGAAAAACATTTGAAATTTGACTGTATGGTGAACCTTTCTAATTAGATTAATCAAAATTGTAATCTTGCTTTTCTCTTTGTTTGTTTGTAGTGTAGTTCTGTCATCTGTTCCCTGTTTCTTTTTCATTGGGAAGCCTGAGCAGTTGTCTGTATACTGGAACAGATGAATGCTGTTATAAACTTTCCATTTTTTTTTCTTTATTCCTTGCTGCTTCTCTGACACACACGCTGAGTGCTCCCAAAGTCTAGTGTTTGCAGACCCTATGTACACATGATATTGAACCAAATGGTTAGCGTGGACTTTTTCTCAATATTGAGTCAGCCTGTGCTTATTGCAGAGTATTTATGCTCACTTGGTGACAAATGAATTCGTTGATAACATTTGGTTTTTCCATGAAGTTTCAACTTTAATGGATTGATTGCTTCATATTAAGATGATGATGTCCGATCCAAATGTGTCATTGCACTTGCATGTATATTTTCATTAATGATAAAATATTCAATCTACTTGCCTTCCTTCTTTTCCTTGGTCGTCCCCTTGGCCCTTCACCGCCAAGTATGGTTATCTCTACCCTTAAACTACTGTATGATCTTGTTAATGATGGAAGTAATGTAGATTTGCTAAGAACTTTGGTTTGCACTAATATTGTAGGAAATCATAAGAATAAAGAATGAACCCCCGATGATGGCCAATATATTGTCAATATAGAGTAAATGTCATCTTAAGGTCACCAGAACAGTTGGAGGAGCAGCTCGTCTTAGTTGATCAACAAAAAGAAAAAAATAAAAGCCTTGAATAACAACTATTTGTTTTGTTGGAGATAATGAAGTAGCTAACTATAGCCCTTGAACTACCCATCTGATAAGCTCCACTCGACAACCATCGCCATCTCCAACTGCTGAAGACTTGTCCTCATCACTACAACTATTTCAAAAAAGGCATTGGTGACACTTGAGATGCTCTAGATATTGATGGTTAGTTTTTTGTTGTATGGCATTAGGTATTTTGACATGGGGTAGAACCATCTTTTTAAGACTGTTTGCATATATCTGTTAGATGGTGTACATGGGTTGGATATTTTTGTTAGTTTATGTACAGATAGATAGCTAGTGATGAAAATGTGGGTGCATACTTTTTTTTTTTTTTTTTTTTGTTATGCACATTTGATAGTGCATTTTGGATTTTTATTGCTTTTAATGCATAAAAATTCATGTATGGACTATATATATAAATATATATATTATGTATGAAAATATGATATGATGTTAGTGATCAGATTTTTTAGTGTCAATTATTTTGTTGATGTTGAATGTATAAACTAGTCAATATAAAATGCTTTAACAAAAAAACACATTCTGCAACTAATTTTTTTAGTAGCAAAAAATAATTTAGCATAATTGTATTTCACATTCAGTGTCTAAAGTTATTAGAATTAACTACTAAATTTTGGTTACTAAAAAATACATTTGTTTAATAGTCGCGAAAACTTTTTAAATTTTACATTTAGTGTCTAAAATGATTAGAATTAATAATTAAATTTTGATCATCAAAAAATACATTCGTCCACTAATAAAATAGTCACGAAAACTTTTTAGATTCCACATTCAGCGTCTAAAATTACTATAATTAACCATTAAGTTTTGGTCACCAAAAGATACATTTGGTCATTAATAAAATAGTTGCAAAAACCTTTTGGATTTTACATTCATTGTTTAAAAGTATTACAATTAACTACCAAATTTTGGTTACTAAAAGATATATTCGTTGACTAATAAAATAGTTGCGAAAATTTTTTACGAAATTACCCTCACACCTTTATTAACTACCAAATTTTGGTCACTAAAAGATATATTCGTTGACTAATAAAATAGTTGCGAAAACTTTTTACGAAATTACCCTCACACCTTTAACGTCTAATTTTTGTGGCATTCGTGACAAATTATTAGACACTAAAAGGTACATTTTGCAACTAATTGATTAATCGCGATACAATTTTACCAAATTACCCTTGAACAATTAGCGTTTAAATGGGAGGACTATTTTAACAAGCAATTAGCGACTAATTTGCTAGTCGCTAAAAAAAAACTTTCTGTGTCTAACCAAAAATTTAGACACCCATACTTTCTACGACGGCGATTCCACAACTACATGGCAACTACGAAATTTAAACGTGAGATATGATTTAGCGTCTAAATTTTACTTTCTGCGTTTAATTTTGCTAGACGCTGAAAGACATTTTTCTTGTAGTGAGAGATGCTAACACAAAAAACTGCAGTGCACACATAGACACACAACAGATCTAAAAAGAAAATGCAACACAAATCATATTTCGTCTAACAACCAGACCACTCAGATGCACACAAAAACAAGCAAAGTGGATAAGGATCAACTAAAGCAACTTATCAGGACATTCTTTGATACCACTTGTTGGGGAGAGAGTTGTAGATTTAACTCATTTTAGAGTGTGGTTATCCATTTTAAGTGCAGTGAAATAATTACCAAGTAGATTAAAACATTTCCAATTTAAACACATCAAACAGAAGTGTGAAAATAAAGAACACAACCATATACATGGTTCGACTAAATCCACTTTTAGCCCACATCCATGGGACCTTGTCCAAATCGAAACAATCCACTAAGTTAAAAACACATTACAAGATATATTTCAAACTTGATCTAAGATATAGTAAAAATAACTCTTTGTTCAACTTTACACTTAGCACCACACTCTAAATCCTTAACGTGTAGCAACTCCCCGGATCTTCTTCACGCCGGGAACACACCCGAGAATAACTTGTGAACCACCAAGCTTCAAGCACTGATGCCACGCACCAGCATTAGCAAAGGAACCACGTTCCAAGAACCATCAAGTCTATGTTTGATATGGTGAGGTTTTGGTACAAAATGGAAATGAACCTTTGAACCTTAAGAGAAGAAATACTCTAAAAATTTTAGAGTACAATGAAACAAAATGTCAAAAGGTTCAATTTATACACACAAGAAAGGGTATTATATAATGTAGGGTTTCTTGCTCAACACTATAGTGTCATGTCAGCCAACAAGGGGCTGACCCATGTTTGTCGAAATAAGGAAAGAATTCATTTTTTTGGTTTGGACCACGAAACAAATCAGAAAAAGAAACTTTATTCCCTAGGACCACTTAAGGATATTATGACACATGTAAAAAGGTCCTGAAAAAAGTGAGAGAAAAGATAAAAAATATTTTTTTTTCTTTATCAGACATGCAACTTATGTTGGGTTGCAAATGTCCCTATGAATTAGCTCAAAGAGTATTTTGATGTTGCAAGAATGTAGGACTTGTTTGCTGCACTTCTTCTCTCCTTCACTCTTCTTCGAAGTGAGCTTTTAAACTTTGATTTAAAAATATAGCCGTTGAGAAAATTTTGCAACATGTAAAAGTAGGAGGAATAGGTGTTCCAATATCACGAATGGCCATCCTTGACCCCAATAGTCATAAATTAAATTTGAAATCTAGATCTAGAATGGCCATTCTTTTGTTAGTAACAGACATTAGTTGCTTTTGATATGTGAAACCTATACATCATTAGAAAGCTCTTTCAGTCAGCTTTCTCAAACATCTTACAAAGTTGAATTTGGAGTTCTCTAGAGAAAGTTATAGACCAGTCTTTGCAACCTGTCCAGAGTTTCCAAAATTATGAACAACTTGGTGGAACGGTGTTGTGCATGCATAGAAAAGCTTGGGAAATTGATGAACGAGCATTCATTCATGATGAATGGTCGTTCCACTCTAAATCTCCATTTTTTCCAAAATTTGGCAAAACCATGAATGAGTTTATGGAATGGGCACGTTCATGCCTAGAACAGCTTGAGGATAGACGAATGACCATTCATTCTTTTAAAATGGGATTTTCTCCATGATTACGGATTATTTGGGCAAAGTGATAAACACGAAAGCTTTATCCCTCTAAATTATTATATTTCCGACGCCACAAGAATCACGTAATTCTGATATCTATAGCAAAGGTATCCCCAAAATATTGAAGAGATGTTCTAGATCTTGATTTTACTAGACCATCAAATCATATCGTGATTTTCTTCTTGATACCAAATGATCTGGCCAAGTGACAAACATCAAAGTTTTAGCCATTTTAGTTATATTTCCAAGTCCGCTAGAATAACCCGATTTGGAGCTCTCTAGCCAAAGATATATCCAAAATACTCAATAATAGTTATGGATGTTGATTTTGCTAGACTATAAACTTGTATCTTGATTTTATCCTCGATCGCGGTTGATCTGGGTGAACTGATGAACATAAAAGTTTTAGCCCATTGTATTATTCTTCCAAATCCACATGAATGACCTAATTTGGATCTCTCTATCCAAAGTTATCTTCAAAATACCAAAGAGTATTCTAGGGGATGGCTTGGAGTTGGGAATGAGCATTTATCATTTAGGAACGGGCGTTTCGAGCTTAAACCTTGCATCATTACAAGAAAAATGCCTTTCGGCGTCTAGCAAAATTAGACACAGAAAGTCAGATTTAGACGCTAAGCATTTTTCGCGTCTAAATTTCGTAGTCGCCCCTTAGTTGCAGTATCGCTGTCGTAGATTGTTTGTGCGTCTAAATTTTTGTTTAGACACGGAAAGTTTTTTTTTAGCGACTAGCAAATTAGTCGCTAATTGCTGGTCAAAATAGTCCCCCAACTTAGACGCTAATAGGTAAAGGGTAATTTGGTAAAATTGTATAGCGACTAATCAATTAGTTGCAAAATATACCTTTTAGTGTCTAATAATTTGTCGAGAATGCCACAAAAATTTGATGCCAAAGGTGTAAGGGTAATTTCGTAAAAGGCTTTTGCAACTATTTTATTAGTCGACGAATGTATCTTTTAGTGACCAAAATTTAGTGATTATAGCAGTAAGTACATTGGTATGTTATTAAAGCAAGCATAATACAAACAATTATCATAAGCACTCCTAATGAACCCAATTCCCACTATTAAGGAGTAAAATCTCTTGTACCATTGCCTAGGGGATTGTTTGAGTCCATACAAGGACTTCTGCAACAGGCAGGCATGCTCAGGCAGGTTTCTATCCCTAAACCCCAATGGTTGACTCATATAAATTTTCTCTTCCAATTCACCATGTAAAAACACAGTTTTAACATCTAACTGTTCCAGTTCTAGATCATATTGAGTTACTGCAGCTAGCATAAGTCTAATTGTTTTAAACTTAACCACAGGAGAGAAAACTTCTGTAAAATCGATACTTGCCCTTTGTGTGTAGCCCTTTGCCACTAGTCTTGCTTTGTATCTTGGAAGGTCGAGCTTGTTAGGCCTTCCTTTAGTTTATAAAGCCACTTGCAGTCAATTAGTTTCTGGTCAGTAGGTTTTGGGACCAGAGTCCAAGTACTATTCCGTCTTAAGGATTTCATCTCCTCCTTTATTGCATCCAGCCACTTTTTACTGTCTTTTGAACTCACAGCTTCCTAATATGTCTCTGGTTCAGACCTCAGTGTTTCTACCCCAGCCACAAGGGCTGTGTAGATCAAATATGCATAACTGTAACTATTTGGGGGCCTTATTTCCCTTCTGACTCTATCTCTAGCCAGCTGGTAGTCTGCTAGGTTCTCATTCTGTTCTTCATCATTGTTCTTAGGCTACTCATTTTCTTCATATTGGTCCCCAATGTTCTACAGTGTGGTACTTTCTGGTTCTATTTGTTCAGGTTGTTCTAAGTGTTCTATCAGGTTCTATGGCTCCACCTCAAACTGTGATCTCTCTGTTTGATCAAGCAGTTTAAGATCTGTTCTTGAGTTACCTGCATTGTCAGTAGACACTTTGCAAGGAAAGGTTAGCTCATTAAAGACTACATCTTGGCTGATTATGATCCTAACTCCTGGTGCATTTCTCTCCCACAACCTATGACCTTTAGTACCATCTTGGTACCCTAAGAAGACACATTTTAGGGACCTAGGTTCAAGCTTACCCTCTCTGGTATGTGCATATGCTGCACACCCAAAGACCCTTAGGTGGTTTAGGTTTGGTTTCCTTCCAGACCATCTCTCTTCAGGGCATTTAAAATCTATTGAGCTGGATGGACTTCTATTAATCAAATAAGCAGCTGTAGTTAGGGCTTCTCCCCAAAAAGTCTTGGGTAGCTCAACAGTGAACATAAGACACCTGACCCTTTCTAGGAGAGTCTTATTCATCCTTTCTGCAACCCCATTCTGTTGTGGGATTGCCCTGACAGTTCTATGCCTTTGTAACCCCTGATTTTGGCAGTAGGTGTCAAACTCTAAGTTATAGAACTCCAAACCATTATCAATTCTAAGGGTTTTGACCTTTCTATCTAACTGTGTTTCTACAAGGGTTTTCCAAACTTTGAACTTGGTTAGGGCTTCGTCCTTAGACCTAAGAAGGTATACCCATACCTTTCTACTGTAATCGTCCACAATGGAGAGGAAGTATATGTTCCCTCCATGTGACTTCACCTTTTCTGGACCCCAAAGGTCAGCATGAACAGAGTCTAGACAGTTTGCAGCAAGATGAGTTCCTTTGTGAAAACTCATCCTGTGCTGTTTTCCATGGATACAGGTTTCACAAAAATCTAGAGTAGTTACAACATCACTACCAAAATAACCTTGCTGTTTCAATGTATTCATACCATTCTGGCCTATATGGCCTAATCTCAAGTGTCATTTTGCTGCAGCAGATATGTTAGTAGACAATAAAGCAGAATTAGAAACATCAGGATAAGACTGCCCATACAATATATAAAGCCCATTTTTCTTAACCCCCTTCATTAACACATTTCCATTTTTGTAGACTTCCATACACCCATTTTGAGCCTTATAAGAACAACCTGATTCATCTAAGGTTCCCAAGGAAATTAGGTTACGTTTTAGTTCAGGTATAAACCTGACCCTAGTTAGTAATACTAACTTACCATTATTCAGCTTAATGGTTATATCCCCTATCCCTTGAACCTCACAAGAGTGGTTATTCCCTATAAAAACAGTTTCATGTTCCCCAGTTTTAAGTCTTTGAAACCAATCTTTGTTAGGGCCCATATGGAAGGTACAGCCTGAGTCTAGCACCCATTCATTGCCTCTAGATGTATTAGAAATGGTAAGGGCTTCTGATATTTCTAGGTTACTGCTAGAGCTGGCTAGGTTTGTTTCTGTACTGTTTTGTTTGTTCTTTTTAATCCAATCATAGCAGTTTTTCTTTAGGTGTCCTACCTTGTTACAGAAGAAACATTTCCTAGATTCCCCTTTAGTTCTACCATTTCCTTTACTTTTTTTTTCTTGTTTTTGAAGCCTACCTTTCTCTGGTGGTTTTTTCCAGTATCTTTACTAGATTGCCCAACCTCAACTTTCCCTTTCACAAACAGATGGCTACCATTTCGCTTCTGGATCTTTAATTCTAATTCCCTAGATTTTAGTCTAGAAACAATCAGGTTCACACTAGGTACTGTCCCACTATACTGGAGTGCATTCTTTACCACAAAGTAATCTTCAGGTAGGGAATTTAACGGAATCATAGCAAGGCTTGAATCTCCTAGTTCTTGGTTAGTACCTTTTAGGGTTAGGGTCATTTTTAAGAATTCATCAAGATTGTCATCTAGGGATTTAGCTATGTCCATTTTATATGAAAATAAAGCGCCTTTCAAGAAAGTTAAATTAGGAGCAGATTTAAGAGCATACAGAGACTCGAGTTTACCCCAGAGTGGAATTGGAGATTCCACACCATCCACCTTTCACAGCACGGTGTCTGACAGGTTCCTAATGATCAAGTTGTATGCTTCTTCATCCACTTCTGCCTTTTTCTTTTTCTTTTCTTCTGGCCATTTGGACTCATCTTTCTCCAGTGCGATTCCAACCTTGTTGTGAGATAACAAGGCCTTCATTTTCTTTTTCCATGTATTAAAATCGGTCTTCCCATCGTATTGGGAGATCTCCATATGAGTAGTGCTCATTGTACTATAATGACAGGGTAGGACAGTCTAAGGAGTACGTGGAGTTGTTATACCAGAGGTTGCCAAGTACTGCCAGGCAGTTTTTAAGGCGGTTACTAGTTTTCCAACCGAGATACCCTTAAACTTTATCAAACAAGACAAAAGTAACAATACTACTACAGCCCCTAGGCAATACCAAGATTTCTCCCCCAAAACCCCCAAATCCTAACAAAACCCTAATTTCGATTTTGCACGAATTTCGTCGATCCCTTGTGTTTGTAACCTAATCTCACGAATTAATCCCAAGACTGAGCAAGATTCGAAGTCCTAATGATCTAGGAATCTTTAAATCGAAAAACCCCCAAAAACTGACAAACCCTAATTTTCGAATTCGTCAAGAATTAAACGATTTCTAAACCTAGATACACCTTAGAATTTTTGGCTCTGATACCACTATTGTAATTTCTCCTAACTCGAATCAAGCAAACATCAACCAAAACACACAATCAACGCAAACCAAAACAGATTCAACACACAGTATTTACCGTGGTTCACTTGTTCAATATTGAACAAGCTACGTCCACGTTGAGCTCCAGAATATGGATGCTCGTTGCACTTACTATTACGATCAAGAACGGTTACAACCCTCAAACTCTCTTCCCTTTACAAGATTTCAACCAAGATCAAAACTGGCTTCAGAATAACAATGATAAACCTACAATCTGAACTAAGAACTCTACACCAGGTTCCCACCCCACTAAGAAACACGACTCAATGGACAGATTATCAGCAGATTTACACACACACAAAGCCCTAATCTTGAACCCTAATGTGGTAACTTTTAGAGGCATCAAACAGAGAGAAAACGCGTTGTTTGCGAACTGAAAAGACCTCTGCTTTTATAGGTTTGACCCAACTTAAGTCCTCAGCAGTCGGATCTATCCTCAAACCAACGATCAGGATGAAGTCTCAGCTTAAGTCAAAACAATGTCGCATAAGGCTTCACATATAACACAACCCAATATTCATCATATACAGAAACAATTATCACTACATAATTACCTTGTAAATATGAGTTTATTTAAAAATATAATCAAATAAGATGAACTCAACAATTAAAAACAAAATTGATTTTATACAAACATAATCAAATTAAATAGCTATTGTCTTTTATCTCTTATTTAATAATTTTTTATAAAGGATAAAATTGTAATTAAAATAATAATTATTGGGATAAAAATTGTAATATTATGTGGAAAACACTCGATAGCTGCCGCATGCAAAGCCGTCTTTCCATTGGGTCCTTCATGGGCTGCTTATGTGCATCTTTCTAATATTTGTATCACCTTGCCGTCACGTCGTCAGGCAGCATCAAGATAGAGTGGAGTTTCCCCCAGTTTATTAGCCGAATAATGAAAATCAGGGTCTCCTTCCTCTGTTAATATTTGTACCACATCTAAGTGATCAATATGTCGCACAGCTTCATGCAATACAGTGTTATAATTTTATGACATGTACCAATAAATAAAAAAATTTCTCCTTTGATTAAAGTTATTTTTACCTTTTTAAAATAGTATTAATTTTATACAAACATTTTAAAAGTAAATATAAAATATAAAATATGGATTAATTATTGGTGCTTTTAGTAATTCCTTGAACGGTTCAACGTTACCCTTTGCTGCAGCCTTGAATAAATCCACATGTTTTTTTGTTAATATAAAAAATATGTCACATCTTTTTTTTTTTTTTTTCATGATCAGGGGTGCCCAGGTTAGCTTGCACACACCTCAACTAATTATTCGAGATCTTAAAAATTATCGGTCGGATAAGAGCTCCACTAGCCACCCATAATAGGGATGGTGAAAACTCGAACTCAGAAGACCATATTAGATTTTCTTCTTACTCTTTTGCTATTAAAGAGACTCAAACTTAGGAGATCATATTAGATCTTTCTTTACTCTTTTACCATCAGGTCACCCAATGACATCTCACTTGATGGTGTACCCTCATTCACGTTATTGGTAACACAAATCCGCTATTGGATTGGTAACACAAATCCGTTATTGGCTTAATTAGATTCTATGTTTTGGTGGAGGAAACTCTTATTATAAAGGATGGGTATTGTATCTTATATATTATATCATCGTCACTCAACCGACTTGAAGGTTTCTTTGTTATTCCAATCGGATCAAGATCCTCTCTTGATTTAGCTCATCTTGAGCTTTCAAAAGCTTGTAATTAGTAGTTACAAAATATGAATATATTAGACAAAAAACTCTAAACCATAAATAAATAAAAATGTATAAGTGTCTTGAGATCCTCAAAAGCTTAGGTGATATCAGATCAAGAGAGGATCTTGATCTCAAATCATAATTATATAAGATGCTTGGTATCATATTATATTATGCTAGATATATTCTAAAATCATGTGCTTATTTTTATTTATTTTTTGTTATGTGTTTTGTATAAAATTATATTGCATTTATAGTATCCTATTATATTATCCATAGTTGGGCACTATTTGATTGGATAAGTGAATTTGAAGTCAAATTATTCCTCCTACCATTATCTAATGAATGATTTCAAATTACAACTATATGATTAGAAAAATATGGGAAAGAAATTAAAAACTTTTTTAAGAAGTCATAGTTAAATCTATTTTACACCTGTCCTACAAAAGCATTTTATTCTATGTTATAGAATAAATGAAATCATATGGTAAGAATAAATTATTTGAATTCAGAAGGAAAATTGATAAGCACTTTGATAATTAAAGAGATAAAAGAAAAAGAAAAAATGAGAATTGGTAAAGAAATTGGCAACACTTTGATTTATAGTAAAGAGCAATATCTGAAATCAAAAGGGAAGAATTAGATTTATTAAGACGAAAACATATTCAAAGACATAAATATCATTAAAGTAATTGATGAAAATTTTCTTTTGTCACAAGGCAATAAGAATAAAATCAACTGTTACTTTTTTTCTTCTGTCCGTATTTCCAACAAAGTTGGAGTAATAAATAAGCAACCCCTTTCAAAGTTATTAAGTTTATGTTATAAGGGTAAAATGAGAAATTCATAAGTCAAATATGGAGTAATAGCTTTGAATGGCTCAAACTAGTTTTTTATGTTATAAGGTAAATTAGTTGTCAAAACTGATCAAACATATTCGAACAAAGGCTCAAGAATAAAACCCAAAGAAGGGCATTGTGATTGTAGATAAGAGTGTTATTATTGAAGCCCCACAAATCTTTAACTAGACCCCAACAATATTTTTTATAAAAGATTAGATCTATTAGCATCCTATAACGGACTAAAGAAACCCAGCTTTTTAATAAATTTTAAAATGACAAATTTAACCCTATATTAAATAATTAAAATTAACTTTAACTTCCTATTTTTTTACAAATACTTTTGACACCTCACTATTATCGCAGAAACCCAATTTTTTTTTTTTATGCTATAAAGAATAAAAAGATAATTTAATGGCGGTATATAGCATAAGTGAAGGGAATGAAATGTTAATTGTTTTTAAATATATATATAAAAAAAAAAATGAAGAGCATTTTGAATTCTGGGAGTTCCATAAGAAAAAAAAAAAATTTGAAATGGGGTGTCTTAGAAATGGGGCTTCTTTAGTCCATTAGTGGGGTGCCAATAGCTTCACTCTTTAAAAAAAAAAAAAAAAAAAAAAAAAAAAAAAAAAAAAAAAAAATATAGATATATATATATATATATATATTGTAAACGCTAAAATTTACTATTGAGTTGAAGAATGAATCTTGTAAAATGAGCCACTGACAACCTTGGTGGACCTGTGAGGTGCCTCCTAGCATCTCTTAGGGAGTCCAAGCAATGCCAGGGGATTGAGGTAGATTATGGGTTTGGCGGTAATGATCTCCCCTTATGGGTGGGCTGACCTTAGCTTATATAGTGAACCATGGGGGCCCGAATCCTAGTAGGACTCTAAGTCCTATTTGGTAAGGGAACTCTCTTTTCGGGAAGAGATTGGATTCTTTGCCTCTATCTATCGAGGCTTTGTTGGTAGAGGAGTTTGGTTAGGATTTTGATCCTCGTTATGGACTACTGCAGGCGAATGGGCCGGACCCAATTCAGCTTAACTTAGGGGGATGGTCCAACTCATAGAGTAGGCAGTTCCCAAGGTGTTCTAAGTGTGGGCCTAATCGGGATTGGGCTAAGGCTCTAAGCCGTCATTCATTATTGTTACGGTTGGACCTCGTCAGGTCCAATACGAATTTTGGCCCATATAGTTTGTCCCCCACTCTCTTAAGTTAAAGAGTATCTAGCTTAAAAGAGTAGGATGATTATCTACACCCTTCTTTTAGTTCGACTCGGCAACTCAAATCGAGTCAATTCGCGTTTGTCCCAATAACGCCTCGACGGCCAAGCAACTCGCTAAAGAACCAGCATCTGCGTATAGGATGTTGGTTCTTTAGTGAGTTGCTTGGCCGTCGAGGCGTCATTGGGACGTACGCAAATCGGCTCAATTCGAGTTGCCGAGCCAAACTAAAAGAAGGGTGTAGAGATTGTGGTTATTATGCTCAAGCCTGCTCGGCTAGTCTAGGTTCCGCTTGCAGAAGGGTATCCAACCCAAGCGAGGTGTTCATCACTGGGGTCGTCTCCACGCATTTATCAAATGTTAAGCTAGCCTGCCACGTCTTGGGCTTCGTTCAATCAATCGGATGCACGTCGGTGACTTCAACAAGGCTTACCAGGATGTCACTGACCTTTCGGGGAGACAGCATTATGACGGTGTGGGTCCTCGTCATTCGGTAGAGGGGTCTTACCGAGATTGACATAGCCGGTTCGGCTCGGAGGGGCTAAGAAGGGCCCAGGTTGGCGCGACTTAGGTATGTGAGCCTCTTACTTGATGTAAGCCACGTGCGGATTCAAGAGACGGGAAACGAAAAGTCTCTGGCCTCTAGCTACCAATGAGATCACAGCACCTGTCCCTTGTCAGTTTTGGGTTTTTTAAAGGTGGTGACTAGGGATGGGCACAAAGCCCGGCCCCGCGGGGACCCACCCTGAACGGGGCAGATTTTTCCCAAATTTTTTGGGCTTTGGGCTGGGATCGGGCCCAAGATTGGCCCTCGAAATTCGAGGACTGGCCGGGGCTGGGATATGTTTTTCCCCGGCCCGCCCCATCCCCGACCCGTATATATATATATAACATATCCCAGCCCCGGTCCATCCCCGGCCCGTATATATATATATATTAATTCTAATAATTGAAAATCCATCATATATACCTATAATAATTTTAATATTTGAAAATCAATTATACATTATACAATAACAAATTCTAATTGTGTAAGTATTTTATGAAACCATATACAAATAGGTAATAAATAAAACTAGATTAAATATAATAAATCATTATATATATAAACTAGATTAAATATAATAAATCATTATATATATATATACATAATATGTTAATACTATAAAACAAAAGTTATACATTCGACATTATACATTATACATTATCTATGGTATACGTTAAACATTATACATTATATATGGTATACATTTGACATTATACATTATACATTGTATATTATATATGATATATACTATATAAGTATAATGTATATAACATATATATGTTGTACATTATAATTTCTACATAATATGCTATTATCTATAATCTTACGTTAATACATAATATATATGTAATATATTATTTGTTGTTTTGATTGATTATAATGAATCAATAAATCATTATAATTTTTTTTTTTTTGTCCCTTATTGAATCATTATTTCAATTCTATTACCTAATTGCCTTTGTTATATTGTGAATTGTGATAGCTATTTATTTAGAATTTATTATAATATATATGGTAGTTATTTATTTAAAATTTATTATAATATATATGTATAATGTATCATATATAATACATTATATTATATAGTAAAGAGACATTATATATGTATACTTATTACTTAATACAATAATACATAATATTATACTGTTAATATATAATAAATTTATATATGTATAATGTATTATAATCATCATTTTGATATTTGGATTCATTATAATCATTAATCAAGGGCGGATCCAACACTTGTTGAGGACTTGAGGGTGGGCATTTGAACAAAAGAATAATAATATGTATAATTTCTGAATTTTGCCCTACCCTAATAGAATTGTTAATTATATATTTAATTTTTTTTTGGGTCTTTACATTTAATATGTATAGTATATATTTAATTTTTTTTTGTTGGTATATATAATTTGGAGAAAATAATAATAAAAGTATAAAACTAAGGATTAAAAAATACAAAAAAAAAAAAAACCCCAAACGGGGAATTCGAGGATTAACGAGCTTTTTTCGGGGATTCCCCAAATAGGCTTCGGGCTGGGATTGGGGAATCCCCTTGGGCTTTCGGGCCAGAGACAGGGGTCCCCGGCCCGTGCCCATCCCTATCGGTGACCCTTTATTCTTGCCATTCTTCGCATTCAAGTTCATTTAGGAGAGAGAGAATATCGACTTCGCTTATTTCCTTTGGGAGTTTCGTGTTTTCTGCTCTTGAATCCAGTAAATATTTGCTTCTTTTGTCTTTTTTCTTGATTTTTCATTGTTTTTGTGTCAAAAAAGGCGAGGAAAAGAGGGTTTAGGATACTGTTTTGGGGGTTCTAGCTTGTTTTTTGTTCGAAATCCTACATTTCTTGGAGAGAGGGTGGTTTTTGGGAATTCTGGGTTGGTATATGGTGAAACGGGGCGCTTTTTAGATTGGGTCTAAGAGGGATACGTAGTGAGAGGGGCTTCATTTGGTTCAGATCAGGATCTGAGCCGAGTGGGGTCGAGTACCGAAGTACTTGGATGGTGCCAAGGTGGAGGAAAGATCAAAGTCCAAGAAGCAAAGCAGTGATTTCCGGAGGGAACAAATATGAGGACGCACCAAACATGGTGGTGATGCCGGAAGGCGATGAGGCGACTCCATCCAGAGGGTTGAGTGTCGCCTTTCGTCCTGGTGATGAGCCAAGCGGGTCTGACGTAGAGTCGAGCGATGATAAGTTGACCGATGGAAGGTCTAGCGATGAGTTAGAGTCGGGGGATGCCGCCAATGTGGGTCGTGCCGACGGCAGTGAGGTTCCATTGACCAGTGGCACTGGTGGGGATGAGCAGAGTAACTCGGTGCGAGAATGTTAGTCTACAATCCTCCGTCACGGATTGAGCTGGTGGAACTATCAAAGCTTCAGTATCTGCACAAGATTCCAGCTTCGATAGAGATGAGGGTACCGAGCCGGTTCGAAAGAGTCGACTGGTCTGTGCCGAGCTGGATAAGCATCTACGACCAGACTTTGGTGCAGGGGATGCGTTTCCTCATTCCCCGGCTAGTTCATGAAGTGTTGAGTCACTATGACATTGCTCCAGGTCAGTTGATGGCGAATGTCTGGCGGTTGCTCATGTCGATAGAATGTTTGGGCGCTCAGCTCGGAGTGGAGTTCAGGGTGATGGATCTGCTCTTTTTGTATTACCTGAAGGAGCATGATAAGGAAATGGGTCGCTATCTTTTCATGTTTCGGCATGACCAGAAGCATTTGGTGACGGGGCTGAAGACATATGACAAAAAGTGGAAGGATGGATACTTTTTTGTCAGGGGTGAAATGGTTTTCGGATTACGGAGAGCCGAGGGCATCCCGCTCTTCTGGCAATCGATAGGTGATAAGGCTTGGTTTCTGTTTCAAATGTTACTATTTAATCTCATTGTTTCTTCTTTTGTAGATCTCAATTACACCAAACATTTTCCGGGTCTTCGTGCCAAGGAAAGGAGCCAAGCAATTCTAGCCTTGCTAGAGGAGGAGCTGAACTATCGCTAAGTGTTAAGCGAGGCGAATCTGCAAAGAAGTCCTTTGTGGAGTCAAGTTCTCGAGGTGCAGGAAGGTATACTTGTTTCGCTCGGGCATCTGTTGCTATACCGAGCCAGCAACACGTATAGCAACCTCATCGTATTTGGTAGATCCATACCCCATCCACTAACAGTTGAAGAATTGTGCCTTGCAGAAGAGAGGTTGTCCAGTGAGTTTAAACTGTCGTCGGTGAAGGAGATAAAGGAGAAACGCCGATTGGAGTCTACATGAAAACGCAAAAGGACCGAACAGGTTGGGAGCTCATCGATTCCAACAAAAACGAATCTGGCTGATGCTCCTCAGTCGACATAGAAAACGCTGTCGACTGCTACCTTGGTGGTGCCGGATGACGATAATGTAAATATCATTATTCCGTCTGACGCTTCGGCCTGCTCCTACACGTTTTTCATCGGGGTCGTGGTAGACTCTTTTCCTCTTCCCGAAGATGAGCACCAATTCGCGAGGCTCGATGCAATGCAAGTGGCCGAGTGGACAATGACCTATCTTTTTCAGGTGACTTATCCCATTTTGTTCAGACACTTTTCCCTCCGCTTTACTTTATCTAACCCGTTTGCTATTTCATGCTTGCAGGCCTTCTTTAGAGGTGCTCACCTCCAAAATTTAATTAGCTCGCAGGATCGAAGAAACAAAGAGTTGGAGCGGCACAACAAAGACCTCACGGATGTAGCCTCCGAGCTAGAAAGTAGGCTTCATGTGGGCCACGAAAGGGAAGCTCGGCTAGAGAAGGAACGCGTGGACTTTGCTCAGCAGCTGCAGAGTGCATGAACTGAGTGGGAAGCTAAAAAGACTTTACTCCTTTGTAGGCTGGATGACATCTCTATAGAGGCAGTTTTGAAGACTCGCTCGAAGCTCATGGAGGAGTATAAAGTAGGGAAGCAAGGTGACTGGGAGCCGGATGAGGATATAGAGGAGTATAGAGCTTTCCTTATAGAGCGAGGCCTCGGACTCGAGCCGAACATCCATGGGGATGAGATCGAGGTGCCAGAAGCTGATGCCGATGGATTGGTTAGAGGGTCGAAGGAGACGGCAAACGGCGAAGTGGTGCCGAGCGGGACCACTAAAGATTTGTAAACATTTGTAATGATCGTCTTTCTGGCGCTGACACATCTTTTGTAAGTGTCGGGCGCACTTTCTGTAAGCATCGAGCGCACTTCTGTAAGCGTCGAGCGTATTTTTCGTAAGTGCTGAGGGCACTGAACGTTGTTTTGTTTTAGCCCGTCGGGCTTGAATATAAGAATCACTTAAGTTAACCTTGTTCACATTTTTGGCATAGCAAATCCACAAGTCTTAAAAAGATTAAAGAAAGTTGAATGACATTCTTTTATTAATTAGTTGGTAATAAAATCCATGTTAGAGAAAATAGAAGGCTAACGGAGATGGAAGAGGGGGGTGGACAAGCCCACTCTCACCCCATCTTGGAGATAAGGATTAGTGGTTGGAGTCGAGCTGTCTGACTCCTAAAAATGATAGGTTTTTAAGTGTGTGGCATTCCAACTATTAGTGATGTTCTTTCCCTCTAGAATCTGTAGTTGGTATGCTCATTTGCCAACGACTTTGGTGATTCTGTAGGGTCCCTCCCAAGTAGGGCCGAGCTTGTCGGTGCCTGACACCTTTGTGTTGCGGAAGACCTGTCGCAAAACCCAGTCGCCGACTTTGAAGATTCGCGCTAGACATTCTTGTTGTAATGTTGGGCTACCTTTTGTTGGTATGCGGCGTTGTGGATCAATGCTCGATCTCGTAGCTCATTGGTGAGGTCGAGGTTATGGCAAAGTTGTTGGTTGTTGCCATCTTTATCGGCCCACTCGAGCCGTGCCGAGGGGCATCCTACTTCTGCCGGGATGACGGCTTCCGAGTCGTATGCCAACAAAAAGGGTGTTTCTCTAGTGGATACCATGCGGTGGTACGGTAGGACCATAACACTCTGGGAAGTTCATCCGCCCAAGCGCCCTTAGCTTTTTGTAGTCTCTTCTTCAATGTCTGGAGAATGGTGTTATTCGAGGATTCGGCTTGTCCATTAGCCTGGGGGTATCAGGGCGTGAAGAAGCTCAATTTGATGTTCCATGTCTTGCAAAAGTCTTGAAAGCCCGAACTGATAAACTGAGAGTTGTTGTCTGTGAGTATCTCCTTAGGTAGGCCGAACCGACAAATGACATTCTTCTAGATGAAGTTTTTAACTTCGCGATCTCTAATTTGGGCGAAGGCTTTTGCTTCTATCCATTTAGTGAAGTAGTTAGTGATCGCAAGCATGTACACTCGTTGTCCTGGCACGGTGGGTAGCTTTCCGACGATATCCATTCCCCACTTCATGAATGGCCACGCTGTGATTATGGAGTTGAGCCGTTCTGGCGGGAGATGTGATACCTTGGAGAAGCGCTAGCAACTGTCACACGCCTTTGCATATTTGGCTATGTCGGAGCGCATGGTGGGCCAGTAGTAGATGGCTATCAGTGCCCTGTTTGCGGACTCTGCCCCCTAGGGTGATTGCCACACTCCCCTTTATGAAGCTCTGCGCGTACGTACTTTACTTCTTCTACAGTGATGTAGTTGAGCTATGGTTCTGAGAATGATCTTCTAAGTAGCCGGCCTTCATGAACGGTGAACCGTGCCGCTTTAGCTCTAAGCCGCAGTGCTTTATTTTTTTCCTTGGGGAGTTCATCATTCTCTAAGTAACATAGGATGGGTGTCATCCACGAGTCATCCGAGGTGACTGTAGAACTTCGATCAGTTCTGGAGCAATCGTTGATGTCCATAAGTGTACTAGTGGTATCGTCGTTGGCCGTTCAATCTTAAGTGTTGAGCCAACGTTGGTAAGGGCATCTACATTGGAGTTTTAGGTCCTCGGGATCTGGCTGATCATGCATTGCTCGAAAGGTGACTGGAGTTCTTTGGCTATGGTCAGGTACAAGTTCATCTTGGTATCTCGTGCCTAATAGGAGCCTTGGAGTTCGTTCACCACTAGTTGCGAATCCGATTTCACTTGTATCTTTTTTATCCCCATTCCTTTGGCCAATAAGAGTCCGACAATTAGCGCCTCGTACTCGGCTTCGTTGTTGGTTGTTTTGAAGTCGCACCAAACGACTTAGCGTAGAACGTCTCCCTCTGGAGAAGTTAGTACCAAGCCCAGGCCACTACCGTTAGCATTACTTAAACCATCCACTGTCAAGGTCCAGCTCAAAGGTATGTGGTCAGTTAAGCATAGGAGTTCTTTTTCTGCCTGAAGAGAGGTGTTTGGTGAGAAGTCGACAATGAAGTCAGCCAGTGCTTGAGACTTAATGGTGGTGCAGGGTTGGAAGGTGATGTTGAATTCGCTTAATTCCACAACCCATTGAATAAGCCGACCCGACAGATCAGGCCTATGCAATATCCTTTTTAACGGGTAGGATGTTAGGACCGTGATGGGGTGACACTGAAAATACAGTCGCAGCTTCCTAGGGGTCGTGATTAGTGCGAGGGCCAGCTTCTCGAGTTGGTTGTACCAACTTTCGGCGTCGAGAAGAGATTTGCTGGTGTAGTAGATTGGGAGTTGCCTTCCTTTTTCCTCTTGGATCAGGACCGCCAAAGTGGATGACTTCAATACTGCCAGGTAAGAGAAGAGACATTCGCCTGTCGTTAGTTTGGAGAGTAATAGGGGTGACATCAAGTACCGTTTTAGCTAGACCAACGCTTCTTCGTATTCCTTCGTCCATTCGAACTTCTTTGACTTCCTAAGTGCCGTGAAAAAGAGGTGGCGCTTTTCTGCAGACTTAGAGATGAATCAGCTCAAGGGGGCTTATAACAACTGTTGTAAACTAGTAAAATGCTTGCATAATAATAATAGAAACTGGGCCCAGTACTTTTCTTTCAATTATATGTAATAAATCTTTTATACACAAAGAGTATTATTTTACAAAATGTTATTTAAAAACAAAAACAGGGGAAACAGTGTAGCTATTGCTCCTCGCTTGCCAATGCCCCTCCGACTGCATCATCACCTAGATCCTGCATCCACAAAGGAAAATGACGGGGTGAGCACAAAATAATGCTCAGTAAGTAAACTCTATATCTGTCTATCCCCGTAACTATTTTTCTTAATTCCTTCCTCACACTTTCTTTCTATTGTTTTCTATTAACGTTATGGCCTCATCTTACCAGAGGTACGGCCGGATGGTGTTCACACAACACCATCTCACTCTTCATGACTGTCGGGTGGAGTTCACACAGCACCAACCCGCTCTTAGTGACTACCGAGTGGGGATCACAAAGCATCTACCCGGTTTTCATAACTATCGGGTGGAGACCACAAAGCACCTACCCGTTTCTCATGACTTTTGGGTGACGATCACAATGCATTAACCCATTTCTAATAACTATCGGGTGACGATCACAAAGCATCACTCCTTTTCTACTAAATATCGGGTGACGATCACAAAGCATCAACCCATTTCTACTAAATATCGGGTGACGATCACAAAGCATCAACCCATTTCTACTAAATATCGAGTGACGATCACAAAGCATCAACCCATTTCTACTAAATATTGGGTGACGATCACCAAAGCATCAACCCGTTTCTAATAACTTTCTATAATCTAGCACTTCTCATTCTCTCTACCAGTAGAGTAGTTGCATTCACAAAGTTCTCTACTCATAAAGCAAGTGCATACACAAAGTTTTCTACTCTTCTTAAGTCACTTCTCAATGCACAAATAATGCATATGGATGGTTCATCTCCACTAATGCACTTATGAAATGCCAACAAGCAATGTTGCAAGAATTAAAGTTCACTACTCATACTCAAACCTCTACTAGGCATTTCATCAAACAACTCAAGTGCATAAAACTCTACTATAACAATAATTCTATGTCTTTCTCTAACCATCAAAAATAGGAGAAAAGTCCCTCACATAGTCATAAATCCTGCCATAGAAAAACACTGCCAAAAAGGATTTCTCAACATCCTTCAATTCCATCTCAAACTACATTCTCAACCTACATCTCACTTCTCATAATTGAAGTGTATGAACAACCATAAAGCAATAATTATCTCCATTTAAATCTTAATAACATAGCATATCACATGTATATACATACACACATAATTGCAATTAACTCTCTATTCAAGAAAGTTCTCAAATCTCTACTTGGGTTGGGGTTTACTTACCTTGTGATGGAAAGATCTCACTAGCTCCTCCTTTCTCTTGGTTTGCTTGATTTTCCTCTACCCTTTAAACAATTAAACAATTCAACCAAAAGACCTCAATATTCAAATATACATAAAATCTCACAATACTTCACATCCAAAGCAAGAATCCTTACCTTAGGATGCCTTAGTTTGATTTTCTACCCCAAATCACTCCAAAAGCCCTCTAAAAATCCTTGAACAATTGGAAGAGACATTGAGAGAAAGTAAAAAGGAGAGTGGCGGTGGAGAAGAAGAATGAAGGGTTTTGCAATGACTTAATTCCTTTTAATACAATTTATGCACAAGCATTCCCATTTTGCCCTTACTCTTCCTTGGGAATTCCATCTATATCCTTTGATTCATTACAAACACATCATCATATTAACATATTCTCCAAGCAAATTCCTTACATTTTACTCCCCACTTTTTCTACTAATTAGGGGTAGAATGGTCAAATTGCCTTTAGGGAAGAAAATATCTAAAACTTAACAAACATTTTGGTCGGCCCGCCGCCGCAGCGAAAAAGCTTCTGTCGCCGCGGCGAAACTGTCCAACAGCTTCCCCGACTTCAACACCTCTTTGCCGCGGTGAAGATTCTTCTTCGCCCCGGCGAAGCCTAGAACACTAAACTTCTTCTATTTTCAACCAATTTCAAGGCAAGCATTCAACATACCACTCAATCAAAGGCCAACCAAACAAATAATACTAATAAATCGACTCAAATAAGAGCAAAAGGAGAAACATTAGCTACGTACCTCAAGTGGGGCGTTACAGGGCTATCCTTCCTATGAGGCATTGAACGTCTTTTATGCCGATTGGGGAGGGGATTCGTAGCACTGCCTCGATCTGATCTGGACTGGCTTTGATGCCGCGCTCACCATATATCCGAGGAACTTACCCGAGGATACACCGAATGAGCATTTGGTTGGGTTTAGATTCATGTTGTATTTTCGCAATACCTTGAAGGCTTGCCTAAAGTGCTCGAGGTGTTATTCGAAAATCAGTGACTTTACCAACATATCATTGATATAGACCTCCATGAAGTCTCTCAGCAAATTGGAGAACATTTTGTTCACCAGTCGCTGGTAGGTGGCCCCAACGTTCTTTAGGTAGAACGTCATCACTTTATAGCAATATATGCCTCACTCTGTGACGAATGTGGTCTTCTCTTGGTCCTCTGGGTGCATTAGTATCGGTTGTATCCAGAGAAGGCATCCATGAAGCTAAGCGGTTCGTGTCCCGCGGTGGCATCCGCTAGCATATCAATGTGGGGAAGAGGGAAGGAGTCTTTTGGGCAGGCTTTGTTCAGGTCGGTGAAGTCAATGCAAACTCTCAATTTTCCATTCTTTTTTTTCCACTACCACCATGTTCGCCAGCCAATCTGGGTATTGAACCTCTCAGATCGAGCCGTTCTCGAACAGTTTCTCCACCTTTTCGTTGATCACCTTGTTTCTCTCTAGGGTGAATCTTCTTCTCTTCTTTCTTACAGGATGGACGCCTGGCTCAACATTTAGTCTGTGCATTATGGCCTCGGGATCGATCCCGATCATATCGGAGTGAGACCAGGCAAAGCAATCTTGATTCTTCTCCAGAAAGTCGATCAACTTTCTGCGGATGTCAGGTGAGAGCTAAGAGCCTATTTGTGTCTTTCGGTCCGGGAACTCCGAATGTATCTGGACCTCATTTAACTCCTTCATTGTCAGTTGGTTCAGTTCTGTCTGTCTAACGGGAGGTGTCTGTAATTGCTACATGGCACCATGGTTCAGTTTAAAGGTGTTTTGGTAGCAATCTCTGGAAGTTTCTGGTCTCTTTTTATCTCTTTAATACCCCATTTGTTGGGGAATCTTATTGTCTGGTAGAAGGTCAAGGGTACGGCACCTATGCTATGAATCCATGGCTAATCGAGGATCACGTTGTAGGGAGAAAGGGCGTCCAGTATCATGATGGTTGTTTGTTGGTTAATCCTTTCGGCATAGACTAGTAAAGCAATTTTCCTAGGGTGTATTTTTGTTATGAATTGAATCCCACGAGGAGCGTTGGACGACCACTCATGCTTGATTCCTCCAGTCCCATCACCCTGAATGCTTCGAGGAACTTGATATTAGCGAAAGAGCCAAGATCTATCGGTATTCTTTTGACAATGATATTGACGATCTGGAGGGTAACCATGAGCGCGTCGTGATGGCAATTCAGTAATGTTGTCGCCTCGTTATCCATGAATTCAATTGTCAGGTTGGTAGCTCTTTATTGTGATGATCTAGAATGTTGGAACTGTGGGTTGGTTGTAGCTCGAGCATGGCGCTTCGCTGCAGAGTAGCTGACTCCACTAACTTCCGATCCGCCTGAAATGATCTCGCACATTGCGTTTGCTGGGGGGCTTTTAGAGGGGGAGTAACCTGGCACTCTCTGTTGGTAACGGTGTTTTTTCCCTTGTATTTCAGGAACTCATGGAAGTGCCCTCTTTTCAACAGTTTGACAACTTCAAGGCAAAGTGCGATGCAGTCGATGGTGTTGTGGCCGTGATCTTGGTGAAATTCACACCACTTATTGGTGTCTCGTTTTACTCTAGGTTGTTTCAAGTTGGCCGGCCATCTAACCACTTTTCCTAATTCCTTCATCACTGCTACCACTTTAGGTGGCTCAATATTGAGGTTGTAATCAGGTAGCTTATACTTGGATGGTGAATGGGACTCGTCGATCCTTGCCAAATGATGGTCCAGCTGGCGCATGTTATCTCGAACGAAAACTCTTCTCACCGAGTAGGGCTCCATTGTTCTCGCGTCGTGTCGTTTATCGAGGAACCGAGCGCGACGATCCTCGTGGGCACTTTGTTAGGTTCGATGAAACTCATCTTCCTCCCACCTTATCTCAACCCAAGCACGAGCCAACACATCCTCCATGGTGTTGCAGTTGAACTTTGTGAGTTCTTTGTACAGCTCCCCATCTGGAAGCAAACCTTTCTTAAAAGCGTCGACCGCAGTTTCTTGGTTGCAATATGGGATGGATACTTTTCGTGGTTAAATCATCCCAGTAGTCTTATAGGGGCTCTCCGTGATGTTGTCGAATTTGGTATAGGTCACCGGATAGCTTCTCCAATTTTTTACTGCTAGAGATTGCTCTACGAAGGTATCTATGAGCTGGACAAATGAGGCGATGGAGTGATTTAGGAGGTTGGTGTACCACTGTAGCGCAGGCCCTATTAGGCTGAAGCTGAAGCTGAAGCTTTTGCATATACATGCTTCATGAAGGTCCCTTGGTATGGCAGCAGCAAACATTCTTTGCTTGTAAGAGGCTATGTGATTATCCAGGTCGGTAGTGTCGTCGTACGGCTTCATGTTTGGGAAGGTGAACTTGCGGGGCATGTCTACGAGAGTTATGGTATCCACGAATGGCAATTCGGTGTAGCTTTGAGGTTGACTCTTCTTTAGGGGTGTCGGCATCCCCAGGATTTGTTGGATCATGGCTTCTACTTTGAGCCGTTTGGTTAGGGTTTGTTCCACGGCGGTTGGAGTAAAGGTGTTAAGGTTCTAGAGGAGTTGGGAGAAGACTGTTGGGTTAATGTCGATGGCCGTGCTGAATAGCACGGCTTGGTGGGTCGTTCCAGTTAGAGTCTGCATGCGGCACATTTTTGGTGTGCAAGAGAGGTGTCTACTTGCTATAGTAACGTGGTGTGGGCATGTGTCACGGTATTTGGATGGGTAGATTCGGCCACATTTGTAGGGTTGCTTAGATCTTGGTTATTGTTGGCGTTGGTGAAGGTGCCGCCGTCTGGGCTCAGGAACAACTGTTGAGGTTGAAAGAGGGGTTTGGAAGTAGATGCATGATGTTGGTTGAATGACCAATCTAGGGAATAAAATTTATTTACCTTATCCTGGAGAGCTTGATTCTCGGCGCGAATAGCGGCATTCTGTGTTTCTAAGGCTTGATACCTCTTGTTGCTTCCCTGCACTAGTGCAGTGAGTGCTTCTATCTGGGCCATGGTGCCTGGTACTTCATTTTCATTGGGATTGGCCATGAGGGTGGAACGGACTGCGAAGGGTTGACCAACATGTCACACTAGATTGTTTAGTTGGCTGGGCCCCACGGTGGGCGCCAAATTGTAAACACTAAAATTTACAATCAAGTTGAAGAATGAATCTTGTGAAGTGAGTCACTGACAACCTTGGTGGACCTACGAGGTGCCTCCTAGCGTCTCTTAGGGAGTCCAAGCAATGCCAAGGGATTGAGGTAGATTATGGGTTTGGCGATATGAGCAGTAGGGTTTTCTGATGATCTTCCCCTATAGGTGGGTTGACCTTAGCTTATATAGTGAACCATGGGGGCCCGAATCCTAGTAGGACTTTGAGTCCTATTTGGTAAGGGAACTGTCTTTTCGGGAAGAGATTGGATTCTTTGCCTCTATCTGTTGAGGCTTTTTCGATAGAGAATTTTGGTTAGGATTCTGATCCTCGTTATGGACTACTGCGGGCGAATGGGTCAGACCCAGTTTAACTCGGGGGATGGCCAACTCATAGAGCATGCAGGTCCCAAGGTGTTCTAAGAGTGGACCTAATTGGGATTGGGCTAAGGCTCTAGGCCGTCATTCATTATTGTTGCGGTTGGACCTCGTCAAGTCCAATACGAATTTTGGCCCATATATTTTATCCCCCACTCTCTTAAGTTAAAGAGTATCTAGCTTAAGAGACTAGGATCGATTATCTGCGTACGGGATGCGTGTAGGCAATGGTTCTTCAGCAGGTTGCTTGGCCGTCGAGGCGTAATTGGGACGCATGGGAATCGGCTCAGTTCGAGTTACCGAGCCGAACTAAAAAGAGGGTGTAGAGATTGTGGTTATAACGCTCGAGCCTGCTCGGCTCGTCTAGGTTCGGCTTNGGCCTGTACAAAAGAGATGCTATATACACACAAAAAATCAAGGCAAACGCCCAAAAAAGGAGAGCATAGCCCTACTAGCCAAATATGAACAAAATACCTAAAGACAAAGATATCAGTAATCCTAATCAGCAAACTAATAGAATCCCAACCAATGTTTTAAAACCCAGACCGAAGAGCAACCTGCTCTTTAGCCCGGGTCATGGGTCAACCGGTTGGACCAATGACGTTAGCACTGCTAAAAAAAAAAAAAAAAAACTTTTTTTTTTTTTTGAAGAATTTCATATTTTCAACAAGTTAATTACTACCCAACATGATTCAAACTCAATAACAATCCCAGCAACATGATTTAATAACAATCCAAACATGATTTAAATATTTAACAACAATCCAAAGTTCTAAACATGATGTTGTGTTCATCCATTAAAAATTAAATGACAAAATACATACTAATTAACAACAAAACATTTGTTGCAATCGTTTTTTCTTCGAGCCGTCTCCATGTTGATTGAGTTTCACACACTAGCATCAAAATTCATTTTCATCATCACCATATCATCATCACCATCACCATCATCTACATAAATTTCAATAAAAAATAGAAATCATAAGTTAAAACTTGTAATTTAATTTAAAATAGATACTAAGTTGCTTAAATAATAAATATTTGAAACCAATCTTTTAAACCATCTATTGAATCATAAAAAGAAGGGTGATCAGCAACTCCAGCAGGAATAGATCCTTCTCCATATAACATTTGTTTCAATTCCTCATAATTAAGTTCACTAACCTCCTCTTCATCGTCAACTATCCAACCTTCAGTTTTGTCGATACTTTCATAATCAATAGGATCGAAACTTATTTTCTTGTAACACCTCCTAAAATACCATAATGAAATATTAAAAGCATAACAACTAAAATATCAAGGAAAATAACAGATAACAATAATAAGAGTGATGCATAATTGAGTAATTGAGTAATTGACAATGTTTTATACCTGTTTTGTAAACGCAAGTTATAGTGAGCAAAAACGAGATCATTCAACCTTTGATGCTCCAATCTATTCCTCTTTTAGTATGTATGAGCTCAAAAACACTCAAATTTCATTCAAATCCCGAAGAGCTTGAAGTTTGGCTAAGAATTTTTATTACAAACTTTTGCAAATTTGGAGTACTATACCCAAATGATCTCCACCATTTATCTAATTGAAAATTAAATATAATAAATGAATTAGACTTAAAAAACAAAAGAACTCATAAATTTTATAACTATTATGTACCAGGACATGTGGTTTTGGCGGTTTCAAGAGCAAGCTCATGAGAAAAGCTTTCCTCCCAGTTTAAATATAATCTATTAACTTTGTCTTGTTCAAATTGAATTTTTTTTTGGATAATGCACTTGCTTTATTGTCAATAGTATCGAGGAAACCACTCATGACTTCTGGCTTGGCACAAAAAGATGCTTCGTCATATTTAAAGGCAGGATTCAAATACTAAGCCGTAGCATGGATATCACGGCATAACGTCTTATCCTAGCATAGCTTAATGATTCTTGTATTAGGCTTGTACAATCTCTTTTTATTCTTAAACAACTTCTTAATTGCATTTTTCGCTCTGTACATGCCATCATACACATATCCTATTGCAGGCACCTCATCTGAGTCAACAATCCGCAGCAAGTGCATCAATGGACTCACAACTTTGGACACCTTACCCATATCATCCCAAAAATCATTATCTAGAATTATGCCAATAACATATTTGCTTTTATTACTTTTTGCATATCAAGAATCAACAAATGACTTATCTGTCACCATGGCTTGCAAGTTATGTTTGTGCTTATGAAGGCTTATCATTGCAATGAAAGTTGTAGCAAAACGGGTTGTGCTCAGACGAACAATTTCTTTCCAACCCTATTCAATTGATAAATAATAGATGTTAGTCAATTATAAAAAATAAATATTTTGTTATGACTTGACAAGAACATGAGATAAAGATATATTACCTATCTTTTCCTCAACCAAGCTATCAAGAATGTATGAATATATACAAACTTTGTCACCTCAAAAGCACGTTTCGCAAGATAAACGTGATCCGTCTCAGCTATGTCTTTTAACACCAAATTTATGCTATATGCTGCACAGGGCGACCAAGTAATACTCGGATATTTCTCAGACAACATTCTTTCAGCATCTTTATAATTGGATCCATTGACTGAGACAAAATGGACAATACTACTAAGTCCAATCCATAAAGCTATCTCCTCAAATATCTTCAACAATCTCCCAGCATCCTTTACAACATCTGAAGCATCAAATGATTTCACAAAAGAAACTCCTTTAGGACAATACATTATAAAATTGATCAATGACCTGTGTGAATTATTGGTCCAACCATCAGCTGTTAAGGTACATCCAACATTTTCCCATGTCTTCTTGTAACTGTCAACAAGAAGTTGCACCTCCTTCGTAGCATCTCTCAACAAATTGACACGCAAACCATGATAATTTGGGTGTTTATACTTAAGCCCAGTTGTAGCTATAGCATCCACCAAAGGCTAAGGATAAATTGAATTTACAACATTAATTGAGATGCAAGCATCATAAAAGAATCTTGCAAAAGTCATGTCTGCTCTCCACATCGCTTCTTTTCCAACTAAACAACTCATAATTGATGGTTGAGATCCAACAATTGTTCTTGGAGCAAAATAGTCACCGACCCCAATCGGGTTTTTTCTTTTTGATGGACGAACCTCTTCATTATCTTCATTTATCTTATCTCCCTCAAATTCATGTACGGAAGCACCGTAAGGATTTGCATACTTACTAGAATTAGCCTTCTCTTTATTCTTTGTCTCAATTCTTTTTAGTGTTTCTCTCATCAAGTATTGAATATCAAAAGGAACTTTTAAACAAGCACTGACATCCCCCTTTGTTCCAGCTAGATGTTATTTTATTCTAAAAATATCTCCCCCTCTAGTTACTTTCCCACAGTGAAGACATATCAATGTCTTCCTTCCATTTTGATCTTGACCCTCAATAACATGTCTCCATGCTATATCACTCATATCTCTACTAGATTGAGAAAAAGAGTTTTGCCCGAACCTGGATGATGTCATTGTCTATTTTTAATCTTTATCAACTTGTGGCACATAAGCAATAACAATTAACAACAATAATTTAGTATACACCAGCATATTATGGACGCATTCAGGGAGGAGCACCAACAATAGACTATCTAAAGAGGACCACAACACCACGTGAGAACATATAAAAAGGAAACCATGATAATCAATGCTTTGTTGTTATGACAGTAAGTTTTAATGTTTTATATGATTATAACAACAACATGGCAAGCTGTGTCATATCTATGCTCTCAAACAACTTGCTTTCAACTTAATTAATTCCTAAATCACCTATTACTAGGAAATTGCCACCACCCAAACTAACCTTTATCCAGTTTACCAGTCATAGCTCCTATCAAGAAAACTACTAGAGATAAACACATGAGAGCATAATAAATCATATTCCAAAGGCAAGTAGCATGACTATCAAACATAGTTTAAGAATTATGACTAGCTCATTAGCTAATAACACTATCACAGAACCTTTCCCATAAGGACTCCACCTCTTATCTAAGTAGTCTCTTAAACACTAATCAACCAATTTAAATTAAAATATGGTGTCATTGAATCAAAGCAACAGATTCAGCATAGTGAACAAATTATGCACCAAATAAAGACATATTAATCATAGCAATAGATTCATCAAATAAAGACAGTGGAAATACCTTTACAAAGCTTAACGGAGGGAGAGAGGCATCGTTGATTCCAACGAAGGAGGGAGAGGTCGTCATTGAGCAAGGGAGAAGGAAGGTGTATCGTCGCTGAAATCCAGCAAGGGAGGTGATGCTGTAGTCGAGCAAGGGAGAGTGGAGTTAAGAGATTGAATTGGGCTTAACTGCAATTGAGAGATTGAAGAGAATGGAATGGTCACTGGTTAGTGGAGACGTAAGAAGGGACAACAGAGCTATGATTTTTAGATGGAAGCTACGATTTTAGAAAGTTGAGAGATTGAAAAGACTAGAGAGGAGTGGAGTCGCGAGAGGAGGCAGGGAGCTGCGATCAATTTTAGGAAAACTAGATTTAGGGTTTTTTTTTTTTTTTTTTTAATTTTAAAGATTGACCTAATTTATCAAGCAGTCTGGTTGGATCGACCAGGTCACGCTATTCATTCGGTTGAATAGCGGGTCTAAGCGGCTTTTTAACTGAGGGCAGGTTTCATATTGGTTCGGATTGGATAGAGGATCGGGTCGTTGTTGAATCGTTGGACCGGCCAATCCAATCCGGCTTTTAACACAGTGATCCCAACCACAAGCACCCATATTCATCAACTCAGCCTTCCACACTTCATCCCAGCTACGCAGCCAAGTTATGAGAAGAATGCACATAACCTTTGATACACTCCATTGAGAGGTCCCATTTAGACATAAACCGACAGACAGAAATGCTATCCTTAAAACGAAGGGAGTAAAGCCGAAGCCTAACTTCTCCTAATGATAGACTCCAGCTTTTCTTCGCTCTTACTACTATTCTTGAAGGTGCGAAAGTTCCTTTCTTGCCAAAGGAAGTAAACCAAGGCATATATGAGTAATTTACCAACAACAGCGGGGGTGCTCTTACCTTTCAAATTAATAGCACTCCATGCAACAATTTCTTTCCACTATCGCGTGTAGGAAAGAACTTCCCCCTTAGCTTGGACAATCTTCTAGATTTTTTTAGCATACTGGCATTGGAAAAACAAGTGATCATGAGTCTCCATAACTGTGCTACAAAGTTTGCAAAGGAGGTATGCACCATTTCGCCAATGTCTCATTTTATCTTGGGTACGGAGTTTGGACTTAAAGGCCAGCCAAGAAATAAAATAATGCCTTGGGATATAGAAACTATTCCAAATCAGACTACACCGGGGGCACACTTGATTAGCAACAGACAAATCCATCCAAGCTTACTTGGTGCAGAACTTAACTCTTTTACCTTCTCTATTCTGGCAAAAAAAAAAAAAAAAAAATAGCTTTGCATGCCTTCACTAGGAGGAGGAATGGAAGAAGATAGTAATGCAGGGACAACCTTAGAGATACTTTGCGGCCAACACCATTGGTTATTTTGAACAACATCCCTGACGCAAGTAGCATGACCCAACCTAGTCTCATAGAACAATCTTGGGGGGGTAAGGAGGTTTAGGGGCCCCAAAGGGTGCCAACAATCATACGAAAGAGGCACACAACACCCATCCCCTAACTTAGATCTAATATGATGTCGAACTTTGTCCCTTAAAGCAAGTAACTTTCTCAAACACCAACTAGCATCCCAAGGCACACAGATAACCCAAAAGTTTTTCCCTTTTAACCTATAAGAATGAACCTACTTGACCCAAAGTGAGTCTCTGCTAGTAACAATATTCCACAAATGATAAGATATAAGCACAATATTTTTGCTCTTAAGAGGCTTGATACCAAGACCGCCTTCTTTCTTTGGACAACAAATATCTTTCCAAGCAACACGACACTTCCCCTTACTCATCTCATTGCCAGTCCAGAGGAAGAAGTGCAACATTTTTTCATAGAAATGGTGACAGAGCTCAAAAGAATGAAAACTCCAGCCCAATAAACTTGAAGAGAAGCAAGAACAGACACAATAAGTTGCAAGCTTCCAGCATAAGAAAGACTTTTACTCTTCCAAGAATTTAAGCGATGTTCCACTTTCTCAATTAAAGGCATGCAATCCCGATGGAGAAGTTTAGAAGTAATCAAGGGATGCCCAAGTACTTGACTGGCAACTTACCCTCAGGGTACCCCATAATATCTTTAATGGTGATTCTAGACTCATCCGAGACATTAAAAAAAAACACAGCACTCTTGGATGGGTTAGGAACCAAACCAAAAACCTTAGAAAAAACTGTGAGAGCCCCTTTTAACACCTAAACTAATATGGTATTCCCAAAGCAAAACATAAACAAAACATCTGCAATGCAAATTTGACTAATTTTCTGCTTGCATACCGGAAGTGAAATCCAAAGCCTTCTCTTTCTTTAATTTTTTGCTCAATGAGTAGAGAAAGAACCTACATAACCATTGTAAAAAGGTAAGGGGAGAAGGGATCTCTTTGCCTCAGACCTCGTTTGTTGGGAAAGAAACTATGAAGTTCCCCATTAATGGATAAAGAGAAGTAAAGAGACGTAACACAAGCATTGATCCACTTAATCATTTTATCTGGAAACCCAAAGCCTCTCAATGAGCTCAAAAGAAACCCCCAGTCGACACAATCATACGCTTTTTGAATATCAATTTTAAACGCACAACTTGTCGTACCAGTATTACAATGTAAGTTTCTAAAAAGCTCCTGAGCCAGCAGGATGTTATCACTAATACGATGCCCCGGGACAAAAGCCGATTGAGTAAAGTTGACAATTTCCCCTAAGCACCCCTTAATCCAATTGGATATGATTTTATAAATCACCTTATACAGCACATTGCAGCAAGAGATAGGACGAAAATTAGTAACACGAAGCGGCACAACAATTTTCGAAACAAGGGCAATAATCGTGGTGTTAACCTCCTTCAGAAGCTTGCCAATGGAAAAAAAACAAAGATAGCCCTAGAAACTTCTTCACCAACCGTGTCCCACGTTGCTTTAAAGAATTTGGCAGAGGAACTATCTGGCCCAGACGCTTTCTCATTGCCGATATCAAATAAGGCAACCTTTATTTCCTCACTATTAATAGGATGGGACATGATATCACATTGCTCCCTAGAAATCTTCTTAACAAACAAATCTTCATACCCTTCCATGGGCTGAACAGGGGGTCCGGTTCCAAGCAAACCTTTGTAGTAGTCCATGAAAACATTAACTAATTGCTTGCCCTCCACAACCAAATCAGAATCAAGCTGGATCCGTTCAACTCTCCTAGAGATGAGCCTTGCCTTTAAAGACTTATGGAAGAAAGCAGAATTAAGGTCACCGACACTCAGCCAATGAATTTTTTATTTTTGTTTGAGCAGCCTCTCCTCATCCAACAAAGCAATCTTTAGCGCACTAGAGAAAATAGCTTCTTGCTCCCGTAAACAACTATCCATAGGATTAGTATCCAAGAGTATCTAGATGTTATCCAATTCAGATCTTAGCACATTCACTTTCAGGTGAAGATTTCTTTGTTTTCTATTGAGGACACGGAACACAGGGTTTAGGGATTTCAATTCGTTAACCACTGAGAACATAGAGCAGCCCCAGTAATTAACCTCCCAAGCTTTCTGGACAACCCCACTGAACTCCTCCTTATGAACCAAATAATTAAAAAATTTAAAAGGATTAGCTTTCAAAGAGATGTGCCCCAGCATGAAAGTCATAGAAGGCCTGTGAATACTTAGACTTTGAGGGAAGAAGAAGGAATTAGCACACGGGAAAGAAGACACAAACTGGGAGTTACCCCTAACTCTATCAAGCTTTTTGAGGACACCACAATCTCCATGAGGTTTGCTGTTCCAAGTGTACTGGATACCAGCTTGAGTTAGATCTTCCACCTCCAACCAGTTAAACACAATCCATAAACTCATGCATACTCAAGGTGACTGAAGTATTACCCCCCAAACATTCTTTAAGCCTTAGAGTAACGTTGAAGTCACCTAACAGAAGCCACGGATGGTTGCCCACCCTGTTACTATAATGGATGAGACTAAACCACAAGTTTCTTCTACTAATTTAGTAGTTAGCTACATAAATGAAGGACACATGGAACAACCTCTGTCCTATAGAATCGCTAACCGAACAATGGATCACTTGGGACTTAGACTCCTAAACTTCCACTCTGTACAAAGAAAGATCCCATCCCACTACAATACGGTAACCTCGATTACTTTGGTCAGCATTGGAAATCTAGTTCTAGTTACGAAACACATTATCAAAAATCTGTTGATAGTTAAGAGAGGCAACCCTCGTTTCTAACAACCCACACAACGCAACCTACTCAGAATGCAAAAAGTGACGAATTTCAGTATGCTTCAAAGGTTGATTAAGCCCTTGGACATTCCAGTAAGCAACATTAGGCACACTCATTGGCACACATCAGAAGGTGGGGGTTGCTCAATACCACCCCCAAGTACACACTCTTCAGAGGGACTTTTCTCAAACACCCTTTCAATGACAAATTCAACCATAGGAACCCGATCAAAATACACCTCATTCGTACCCTCCCCAAGATTAACCTCTATTTCCATACCACTCTTCTCCCCATTGACCACATCAACAGGCTTAGGGACTTCGGGGACTTGATCAACTAGCTCTCCAATAGGAGCATAAGATAAACTCTGAAATCTATTCTTGGTACTAGTCTCGGGCCTATCCTTCCTGATAACCGGTTGCTTTGTCTTTAAAACTGAAAAAGATTTAGGAGGGTCAAACTTTTTAGCCTAAGAAATTTGCATGTGAGGCACCTGGATCAAAACTGGAGGTTGTTAGAATTAACAGACATCTTTTCTTTACCTTTCTGTTGAACCAATTGAAAACCTTTCAAATCCACAACATTCAAGTTATCCGCATTTTTTGAGGGGCTTTTTGAAGGGCTCAATGGCTTAGGTTTCGGCTGGTAAGGGCAATTAACATCTTTTTGACCAAATACCGAACACTTCTCACACCTGGAAGGTTTCCACTGATAGTTCACCCGAACAAGCATCAGCTTCTCCTCCCCGGATTCCTCACACAAAATACCGATCTCTAGAATCTCAAGAAGAGCATTAGAGGCCTCAACTTCTACTAGCACACGAGCAAAACCAATACGACCTGCCCCTACCCTGCACGTATCTCAGTGACCTTATCAAGCTTCAAGGGCCTCCCAACACCACTCGAAATGTAACTAAGCCCAACATTGTTCCAGTACTCCATTGGCACATCATAAAGCTTAACCCATAACGAAACCAATTTAAGGACTTCCTTAAAGAGATCCATGGCAGATTTCTATTTTTGGAGATGGATGGGTTGATTCTGAAAGAGCCAAGGGCCGTCTTCTAGAAATTGACGCATGTGAGAGGCTGACTCAAATTTAAAGAAGAAGAAGACTTTTCCATTCATCGTAATGTTAGAAAGGCTATACTTCTTCCACATACGCATCACTGTCGATTGGACAATATGGAAATGAGGCTTCTTCTCAAGAAACGATCCTATGAGGCAAGTTTCCCACTGTTTTCTACCATCCATTGCAACTGAAACTGGTGGCTTAATGGACGGAATATCGCAAGCTTTCACAGAAGGTTTGAAGTAATGTAAAGGCAATTTTTCTCTCTAGGATTTACCAGATGTAACAAGCACCCAACTATTCACGTTTGAGGACAAAGGAGCAGATTCAGGGGATCCAGAATGTCCAAGCACCCACACTGGAGCTCAATGGGCAGGGGAGCAGACGGGTTACCACTTTGTCCAAAGAGCGTCCTGAATGGTTACCCAACATACTCCGAGGCCCAGCAAAAAAGGAGTTGCCCTTAGTGCTTAATTCTTAAAGGGCAACCTCAGGCCCAACAACAAATTGAGGAGCACCCCGGCCCAAACCCATCCCAAGCCTTGACCCATCATCCTGACCCTCAACCATCCCAAAACATATAGGGTTGGCTGCTGCTTTCATCGGCAATTGAACCTCCGTAAGCCCCAAGCTAGTAGCAACACTACCAACCACTATTAGAGAGTCACGGTTTGTTGGAGGGCTAGGAGACCGGCTCCGATTTCCCTCTTCACCTACAGACCACTATTTTCCCCTTTAGACACACAAACAAATTTATCACCATCATTCCTACCATCAACGATCGGACCAGCGCACACAACTCCCAATATTTCTAAATCAATCCCAGAATTTGAATCTAACCCCTGTTTCTCGCCTCCATCATAGTCAATATAGCTTTCACAAACCCCAGAAGAAGAGCGACTAACATCAGAATCTGAATGTGAATCCTCCCCCAAATGTGTATTGTTAATAGAAATGTTACCCAAATTTCTCTTAAGACACACCGAAGACTTTCTTAATGCTACCCTTAGGTTTCCTTCTGGGAAACATACAGACCGACTTACACTAAGAGCAGAACACAGAGCAGCTGGACCTGAAAAATTGACCGGCAACGCGGGTCAACCTCAAGTGAAACCTGAGAATTCCCCTTAGCAGAGTAGACACCACTTCAAGAGAGACAAAGACCCAAAGAACAGACACACCCTTAATCGCTCCAGTTGAGAGAGTTTTTCTTTGGGAAAGCAAAGCTAAGATTTGTGGTTTTGGTTTTCTCTTTACTTCATCTGATCTTTTAGAATACCCAAAATATTAAAAAGCTCCTTCTTTGTTAAAACTTCACCTTTTTTTTTAATTCTAAATTAGGTTCAGAATTTTAAATTTATTTTTAGGATTAAAAATATTAATCATAAATGGGAGCTTCAAAACTTAAGCTTGCGAAACTGCTTGTTACCTTGTTTGTACTTTTTAGGCCTTTACCCTTCAGCTTGAGTTGATTATGAGCAAGGAAAAAGGAATTTCTATCAGAGAGAGGTAACATTTTGTTGATGCTAAAATTTGCACCAAGCTAGAAGTTACAATCTTGCCCTTTGGAACACAGTGCCTTCAATCCTGCCCTTAATGCTTGGCTTCTAAAACGCTTGAGGGTTAGAAAAGGGACGAAGAGTAATAACGGCGACGGTCAACTTCAATATAGAATGCTTAAGTAGGAATGTTTTCCATATGAAGAGGTTTTCAGGTTGGAGTTTTAGGAGAATGCAAGATTATTTTTCCCTATAGATTTTGTGTACTTGTAATTCAATTTCTTATATTAAAAAATATCCCTAAAATAACTTTACTTGGTGAGAAAGTAATATCAAATAGGGAATTATTATTTTGCTCCTAGGGAAATTCGGGCACCACATATTTAAAACTTTATTGAGATTCCCCTTTCAATAAAGCATTTTATTCAATCAAGTAAGCAGTGAGATGAACCATAGGATAAGCTATTCATGACAAGCCCAAGCTTATAAGTACAAAGAAAGATAGATTACATTATACAAGCATCAAATCGCTAATGGATTAATCGGGAAGAAAATAATCATGAATAATTTCTTAAAAAAATTTATTTTGTTTTCTTGATAAAAAAAAAATGAAAAATAAACAAGAACAATAGAAAAAATAATTATTTTTACGAAAGTAGATAATTTTCAGTTCTCAATTTCTCTTTGAAGTTGTAGATACCATATTATTTTGCTAGCTAAGAGAGAAGGCCCACGTGGATATTATCCTATGATTCTTCAATGTTCTGATATTATTCTATTCCTAAGAGATATATGCTTCCTTAAACTCATAGAAATCCTATAATAAATGGGTTTAATGAAAACATATACAGTATCTGTAAAGAATAATATAAGAAAATTCTATTATAATTTAATATGACAAATCCTTTAATGGGCCCATTCTCTTACCCTAGCATAAGCCATAATATATGATGGGTTACCTACATGGTTTGGGCATGCTTCTTTTCAGGGATCATTACCCAAAACTCCCATGGTTTGGCCAAATTTTAGAAAACCCCTTATGTTTGTTACCAAAACCTCAGGGGGTTTAAAAATTTTCCCAACAAACATGTGAATGTTTAAAAACCTGAAGGTGCTTTAAGAGTTAGCCCATAAAAGTTTAATTGACAAATTAATGAATTAATGACAAAAATACCCCTAAGGTGTAAGTAAATAACAGATATTCCCTTAAGGTCATTAAAATAACTGAAATCACCCAACTGTTACGTTTCAATGGTTAAAATAAACGACAAGATGATAATTTGGTAAATATTTATAAGGGTTATTATGAACTAGAAGACACTTTTATAAAAACTTACGAGTTAAAGATGATATATGCGAGTGATTTTATTGTTTTGAAATACAAAGAAAGAAATAGAATATAACAATATTATACATCACTGAATGTTTTAAAAAAAAAAAAATTAAAAAGCTATTTCATATAAAACTATATTACACATAAAATTAGCTTAATATCCTTAATAAAGTTAAAGTTAAAGTTTCAATCCGTCAAGTGTCTTATAATTATAAGTTTATGATAAAAATGTGATCTGGCTCAAAATAACCTTA
>NW_022196607.1:518711-534831 GCF_008641045.1 Pistacia vera | reverse complement strand
GTAATGTTTTTCTATAATAATGTTTAATGTAGTTGATATTTCCATAATTATGTATTAATTTAATTTTTTTCAGAATATTTTAAAACTGATTTATGTTTGTTGATGTAATTTATTTTTTCAAAACTTTCATTTAATTGTGGTTTTTTTTTTTTTTTAAATAAAAATTTTCCTAATGGTACTTTCAATTCAAGCCTGGCCATTTTGAGTGGCGGCCTGGCGGGCCTAAATGTGTTGGGCTCATTTATGACCATTTTCCCCTTGGGGTGGGGTTTACTTAGAGAAATAGTGGGCTTCCTTATCACCACTCTTTATTTATTCATATTGATACAAAAAATAATCAATCAATTGAATGTTTTATTTTGATTTATTTTATAGTAATTTATGAATTAATGTCCACATAATTCAATCTTCACCATACATTATAAAGGGAGACAAAGTGAGTGTTTTTCTAACCCATGTTATTTTGTATTATACAAAGATAAGAAAGGTAAACTCTGAATAATATCGACCTTTTGATCTAAATTTATACGTGTATCAACTTATTAATACACATAATTTAAATTTAAGATTTGCACGATAATAAAATTTAAACGCGTGTCAAATTTTTCTTGATTTACTGTTCGTAACTTGAGGATTATTCTTTTATACACATATATTAACTATTAAGTATAAAGTTATTGTTTTTTTTTTTTTTTTTGTGTGTGTGTGTTACATATAATTTGTTTCTCTTGTAGGCGTTCACAACCTTGTTTAATTAATATCGATAAAAATGACGTGGTATAAACTTTATTACAAGGAAAAGCCTTTAACTATTATTCAACATCATACTAGTGTATTGCATTACATTATGATGATGTCGCGATTTGTACCAATGAGAAATACGTAGAATCCGTGGTAAATTCTATGAAGAAGTTTGTATGAAACTCATGATTTCAAAGCTGGATGGATAGATGAATAATAAATTAAATAATAGTATAAATAAAAGATTTTTAAAATGATTGAAATGTTTAATGCAAATCTTATGTCTAGCTCTTAGATTGTTTTCTGTATTTTTAACTGTACACAAATATAGAAAACACCTTTTTTATACAAAGAAAATTGATCGAAAAAACACCCTTTTTTTTTCTCTGTTTTTATGTGAATGTTTAAATTACGTTGGTGTGTAGATACAAGTATACAACCATATAGCCCCGAAAAAAGATCCTGTAAATTTGAATTGAGAAGATGACAAATGGTGGAGTGAAAAAGAGCGACGTTGAAATGTGGAGCCTTAGCCTATCATATCACTGAGCTTCTGCATGCATTTGTTTAAACTTATCTCATCTCATGACCTTTCCAAATGCCCATCTCCTCTTTTCAACGCGTGTCTTCTTCATGCAAGCTCTTAATTCTTATTTTAATATCTTCTCCACGTATAAACCCTAGCTAATTTGAACCTGCAGAGAGCTGCTCAAAATATAGATGAAATGTTATATCTGTTAACCAAGAAACCTGCTCAATTATTTATAAGCTAACTACAACTCTTCTTTGCACTCTTATATATATTCAGGTAAACCTTCATATATTTTTTTTGTGTTTATGGAAGCATTTTCTTTTTAAGATTTGCAGTCGAGAAAATTAATGTTGCCCATTTTGATATTGACTTAACATATGGAGTTTTTTTTTTTTTGATATTGTCTGTGTAATCGATGCAAATTTCTATATATTGGATAAAAAGATGAAGTCAAATTCTTGCTAGTAAGATATTACTCTCTTTGAATTTCTTCTGGTAATTGGTTTGTGAGTAGCCAAACAGATCAAGGTTGGGGTTTTTGTTTGTGTTTTCACAAAGCATTTATTATTGTGGTTGTTGAACGGGTAACATGGGATTTAATTAACTTTTTTCTTCTATGAAACTGTTAAATTAATCTTCATTATCTGTAATTTAGCTTAATGGATTCCAGATTTTCTTTATTCATTTCCTCATCTTTTGGTGAGCCACTGTTAGCTTGTAGAAATTTAAATTTTCTGGTTATCAGATCCAATGTTGATCTTCGTGTCGAGAGTCTCGAAGAAAATTTGGTATTGAATAATCCATATAATCTTCTACATTATTGATACCAGTTGTTCTTTCTAAAACTTTTGTTTGGAGAATCTTCATTAAGACATATGTTAAGATAGTAGTTTGTGTATTTTATTTAAACACTTGAGTTTTTTTAAATGATTATAGATGGAAGATCCATACTTGGCCTTGGAGGGGAGTATCCAAGAATACTCATCAGAGGAAAGCAGTGGTAAAGTGAGGTGGATCCTGAACAAGGGATTAGCAGTGGGAAAGAAGATTTTGGTGGCAGGTTTTGTGATATCTTCTGCACCTGTGGTAGTTCCTCCTCTTGTGATTATCTCCTTTCTCGGGTTCGCTTGTTCGGTCCCGTATGGACTCTTATTGGCAAGCCATGCTTGCACTGATAAGCTCATGAGTATGTTGCTTCCGGGGTCTAAACCTCCTCCATTTCTTTTGGATTACGTAAAAGTGTCGAACAATGATGAAGTTGTCCAGGTGGATGAATATGGTGAAGGAGAAGATTTGTGGCTTAAAGGAGGTATTGATATGGAGAAGGAAGAAGAAGAGATGTTGGAGGATACGAGGGAAACGATTGAGATGAGGATCGAGTTAGTTGAGAATGAGAATGAGAATGAGAATGATCATTATGTTGACGAAGTTGAGCATGGAGGTGTTGTTAGAGAAGATGAAAATGAGATAGAGGAGGAAAATGGATATGAAAAAGATGTTGGCGAGTATGAAGATGAAAATGAGGAAGAACCAACGAAATTAGAATTTGAGGTGAGAATGGAAGGAGTTGGAGAAGAGGAAGAAAAGGAGCCTGTGGTAGATGATGTGCTTGCTGTTGTTGTTGAGACTGAGGGAGATGAGAAAAGTGGTGGAACCATTGACGACGTCGCGGCGCCATTTGAAGTGACTGACATTGTTGTGGAATTGTGTCAGAACAATAAAAGTAATGAAGATGAGGAAATGGTGAAAGAGACAAGGGGATTACTTGAAAAAATCAGGGAGGAGGGTATGACTGATAGTGAAGAGAAGAACAAGCAGAGTGTAGAGAAACTATCCGGAGAAGCAGAGGAGGGACATCAGCAAGTTAATAGGAATGTTCAAGAGATGGGGATGCCAATGGAAGGCAGGATTGGCAATAAGCCTCTTGGAAATGTAGAAAATAACAACGATGAAATTCCGAAAGAAAGTTACAAGGTTCAAGAGACAGAGGATGTGCGAAATGCGGACGTAATTTCAAAAGAGGGGGACACAAAAGAAATGGTAGGAGGTTTATTAAAACCAATAGGCGAAAAGATTGAAACGACTGATGTTGGTAGCATCGAAAAAGAGGAGCAAAAACCAGTTTTAAACGAGCCTTCTATGTTGCAGAGAGAAGCAGATAACAATATTACTAAGGATGTAGAAAAAGATACTCAATTGAGTAGGGAGAAGGAAAATGTGATCTCCTCAAATGCAGATGTAAGAGAAATTGCCGATGAAAGCGGCCTTGAGTTGTTTGATAATAAAAATGGCGCTGCGGATTACAACACAGTCGGAGGTAAAGTTCTAGCTAGTGACTATTAGTTCAAATGAATAATTTCTTTTCAAAGAATTTGAATTTATGTATATGTACTTGATTGATGCTTCTGCAGAAAATGAACCCTCTTCAAGTATTTGTGCAAGTCCTGAGACAGTTGATTATATGGCGCTTCCTGTTTTTTCAGGGGAGCGTAAGAAGTGCAACGGGGCTGGAATTCGCCCACAAAAAGGCAGTTGTATGGCTTCCAGTAAGGTTAGAAAAATTCAAATGAATGATGAACTAAAATGAAATGCTATTATCAAATGCTTATAATATGACAGTGTGCACAAGCTATAAATTTAAGGCCCTAATTGATGAATTACTTGAGATCATCTCTTGCCTTTTGTCTTTCTTTCTTTCCCTTTAGCAATTGGAAATGTGCTTCATGTTCTAGAATGGGAACTGATTTGTGCGGCCTTTATATCCCTAAAAGTATTTCTCTGTATGTGCCTGACAGTCATTCTGGTAAACAGGACTTGACTTGAAGTGTTCTTAGCTCAACATTAATGTTTATATCATTTCTGGTTACCACGATTGCTTTCTTTTGTGTTTCAGGAGCTATACAGTGAGGAGAAAATCTGGGAACAAATCGACGCTATGCGCCGGATAGTCGGATACAAAGCAGCACCACAGGGGACATGCATTGAGGAGCTGAAGGCAATGTATTTGTTCACAGGAATCCAGCCACCAGCCTTGTTCAAGGACCCTTCTGATCTTGTTGAAGTTAATGAGAAGCTCAGGTTTCTCATGTCCATTGTTGGAGTCAAGTAGACTTAGGGGTTTTAATTAGATGTTTAATTAATTAAATTTTCTGGTTTTAACTTGATGCTTAAAATGCCAATAATATGAACATTGTTTGTGTTTNACATTGTTACAGCTCTGTTTCCCTTTCTTCATGTCAATCTATGTAGCACTTATCGTTTTTTATATTGTATAAGTTCCTCTCTGAGATTTTTATTTGCCCTATATTAAGAAGCCTTAAAGAATATGTTTGCAGGATTATGGTATTGATTTTGATGACCATGATCATCTCTCCAATGCATTCCAGTGTCGATGTGGCAGTAAGTTCTTCAGGAACATGAACGTTCAAGTAGTAAGTACTTCAGCATAAATTTGGTAGTTCTGTGTGAATTATTCATTCAGTTTTCTGTTGTTTATTCCTTATGAATGATAAAAACTTCTAGTTTGCATTGCCATTGTGTGACTGACTAGTTTGTATGTATTCACTTTCAGTTTCTGCAAGTTTGTATTTTTGCACTAGCTAGTTCGCACATGGTAATGCAAACTAGGTAGTTTGTATGAGAAAATACTACTAGATAGATCCATCTTGAATTTGGCTTCTAGTTCTAAGTTCTAAATAAGACCTCAGTAAGTAACCTTGTAAGTCCCATTTGGATTTGAATAATTCTATTTTTTCTTCCCCTTTGGCATTTTGGGCTAGATTTTGAATAGAATTGGGTGTGTCAGGTAATGCCTGCATGCTGTTTTTCTTGATCCAAATGAATCATCTTGTCCATGGAGGCAAAATCTTTGTCTACTAGCTAGGCAAGAGGCTGTTTCGGTGTGGAATTTGGATGAGTCCATTTGGTTGGGATGTTTGTATTCCGGAAAAAACATTCTATTCTTTGTTGTTGTATATTGTGGTTTGAACAAGATATGTAAGAGAGTTTGAGGGGTTGAATGACAAGTTAACGTCTTGTTGCTTGGTTTCAGTAACCCGTGATACTCCCAATAAAAGCACTGTTTTTTTCAGAGAGATTTAGCTTGCTGATATTCATCAATTAAGGTTTTCTGTGGTGCAGGGTCCAAATCCATGCTGAATACAAGATGAGCTGGCTTGTGGGGCATTCAATTGTAGAAATTTTAAAACGCTATAGAGTAGTCTCTTCCTTGATGAAGAGGATTTTAGTTTGGCTACACCACTGTCCTGTTGAATTTGCCAAATAGGATTATTAATGGAAGCTGGTGGGTAGTTCTTTTAAAATGGTTTTTTTGTGTAGGATTATGTTGACCATTTTTGGCCCATATATATTGGCGGTAGTCGCAAACTTGATCTGCAGGCATTTCTTCTTGATAAATACTCTGGGCAAAAGTATTTGTTAAGAAGAAATGCCTGCAAATCAAGTTTGCGACTACCGCCAATATATTGGTAAAACTAAATTTCCCAATACAAAAGGACAGTAGGTTTTTAAAACTAGAACAGGACAATGTTACAGGAAAATCAATCTTCTCTCGACTTGTGTTTTAGTTCAATTCTGTTCAGCTTGCAGTTGGAGCTAAATCCTATTGTTTCCAATTATTACGTTCAGGTTAAGTAGCAGAAAATAATATCTTGTTCAGTTAATAGTGAACAGAGATCACAGAAGGTTTGCAAACAACATAACCATGTAAGGCAAGTTTATGAACATCTATATATCTGTATAATTATGAAGTTTACTCTTGCTATTGATCATCATTTGGATTCTACGTAGAATGCCACTTAAGATCAAAGAATATTATTTGATCGTCACGTAGAATCTTAGGAGTTTTATTATAAGTTGTGCCAAGATGTGATTGGTTGATGGTTAGTGGATGTCAAATATAGATTAATTTTTAATTAATCTCTGATACGTTTCCTGGTCATCTTCTTCGTTACACGGCCCATCTCTCCAATTTCAGTCAACATCACTTTGTACCACCACCACTCACCAACGAACAGCCGCCTCTCCCCTCACTGTCTCTCCATTTTTTAATTTTCGTTAATTAATTTTTAATTTTAGCAATCAGCCATCAGCCTTCTTCAAGCTGTCGAATATAGATTGAAGAGGCAGCAGACAATGGGAATCAAACAAATCCCATCGCTCCAATTTGTAAGCTAAACCTCATGTTTTGCCGGATGACAGGACTCACCAAAGAACAGCCGCCTCTCCGCTCTGTATTCGCTTTTTATCGTCCTCTGTGTCTTCGTACTCCTCAGGTTCGTCGTCCTCTGACACGTCATCTTCATCCTACCGCCACGAAGTATTATCGTAAGGCCACGTCGTTTCCAAAACCCTGTCGTTTCGAGTCACCGCAAACACACGTATACATATATTATCGATCCATTACTACTTTCAACAATCCGGTCGAAACGAAACGAATCGAATCAGATCAGAGTTGGATCAACAAATCTATAAATGGAGAACTCAACACAACAAGAAACCAACACGAATTTAATCAATTCTTTCATGGAGATCCCATCATCCACTAAAGAAGAAGATCTTTTCTTCTTGGAGTCTCATCAGTGGGACCTTGACGCTGCCGTTTCAACTTTCGTAGATGAGCAGTATTATACTGGTGGTGAGAAGAGGTATATTGAATGCTTAGCCTGTAATTGTCTCTAATTTTCTCAAATTTTCTATTCTGTTTTTATTTTTGCGAAATCGGGGATTTGTTTGTTTAGGATTGTGGTTTAGCCAATCAATGTGGTTTGTTATCTATGTTTATATTGCTTAAAGAATGAGAATTGATGAGAATTTATTGATGGTTTATGTATTAGGTTACGTCTAAAGTCCAAGGCATAAACAAATATTTTCTGGTATATGTGTAACTTCTGGAAACAAAATTTTGCATTTTTTTCTTTTTTGTTTTTTGATGATATGAAATGCTTTGTTGATTGTTCTATGAATTGGGTTTGTCGTATGATTGATCAAGTCATGTTGACATTGATCTTAGATTTGGGATGGGATTGGCTTGATTTTGCTGAAAATCTGAAAAAACTCAATACTCAAATTATATCTTACCTGTAAGCATGTGCTGGGGTTTGTTTTGTTTACTGTTTGCTGATTTTTCTGTAACTTGGGTTTATTGAATGATTAACCGAATCAGGTTGCCATGGTTGTTTTAAGATGGGTTTGAGATGGGGTTGACCTTGGTTTGATCGGAAACTAAGAAAGTTTGATACCTTTGCTGCATCTTAGAAGAAACTAAAAGAACATGTTAAGTAAATCCAAAATCATTTATGTTTTCTTATGTATAGGAGTTGCCTTGGGAGATAGTTGGATCTCTCCAGAGGATTTTGCAGTAAGTTTGTTTGATACTTGTGGCCACTGGCCACGGATTTGGTTGGAAGAGGAATTGACATTGAGCGTGTTAATATTGTCATCAATTATGACATGCCAGATTCAGCTGATACTTATCTTCACAGGGTAGGCTCAATTTAAGTTTTCACTTGTTTGTGTCAAACAATTGTGTCTGAGCTTTCAGCTCATGCCATTGGCTGGATCTTGCAGGTTGGTAGAGCTGGTAGGTTTGGAACTAAGGGTCTTGCAATTACTTTTGTCTCCTCGGCATCCGATTCCAATATTCTTCATCAGGTTTCAAATCTATGTTGTGTTTTTAGTTTTTATCAAAAGCATTTACAGTTACTCATTTTTTGGTTATTGTTTAATATCTGTGTGTTCATATCTTAATTTTGTTGGTCAACTGACTGTAGGTTGAAGCAAGGTTTGAGGTGGATATAAATGAGCTTCCAGTGCAGATTGATACATCTACATACAGTATGTTTCATGCTGCTTAAGTTTAGATGTAGTGATTTAGCTTATATTTTATTTTGAAATCATGTTTGTTAGTTATAACGTCAAAGGGTAAAATTGTTTTTTTTTTTTTTTTTATGTAGTGCNCCTTTTAAATATTGAAATTTAATAAGTAAAATTGCAAAATAAAAAAAAAAATTATTAATCACAAGAATATAAAAATGTATAGGGTGTAGTGACTTACACAAATATTATCTCCAAGGCTATTATGACCACTAGTTTGTACCAAAGGGCCAGCGGAAACTTCATTGCAATTTAGACCCTTGTAAGCAACAAAAAGCTTATACAACTCTTGCTTGACAACCTCCAACTTTGTTGTTGCAACTGTTGGGTCATCAACTTTTTTGTAACAAAACTCAACAAACTCCAACTTGAAATGTGGGTCAAGAATAGCTGCAATAGCTAACACAATGCCCCAGTATTTATCAAACTTTACTTTAATTTATTTTGCCATGCTACTAACAACTTCATCCTCATTCTCCATCTCTTCTTATAAAACACACTTGAATTTTCCACACATTTACAAGGTACAAGTTTGCTGTGGGGCATTTGGAACCCAAAAAATAAATAGTAATTTCATAAAATGGTTTCAAGAACTTGCAAATCCTCACCCCCTTGTCCCATTCTTCATCTGAATGACAATTTTATAATTGGGATCTATCAATGACAAATGAACAAACACAAGACGATATATTAACGCACTTTCAAGCATTAAAAAAGTGAAATTCTATCTTGTCGGAACATCCATTACCAATCATTTTGAGCTTATCACACCAATTTGTTCAGTAAGTTCTCCAAACTTGATTCTTTTAGCCTTACTTCCTTTAACATATTTCACACTTTCTCAAATATTATGTAAAGCCGTACTACTAACTTTTAACCCTTCTTGGACTATGAGATTCAAGATATGTGCATTACATCGCACATGAAAAAAAGAATCACCACATAATAAAGCATTTTGCACACAAAGTTGACTCTTTAAAATGTTTTCCATCTTATCGTCATTACTTGCATTGTCCAAAGTAAGAGAGAAGACTTTTTTTTCAATTCCCCATTCTTTTAAGAAGCTATACACTATTTCTGACAAAAGAATCCTTGAGTGTAGAGGAGGAATATATCAAAAGTTGAGAATTTTACTTTGTAACACCCAATTCTCATTAACGTAATGAGCCATTAAAGAAATGTACCCGTCAGTCATACAAGAACTCCATATATCATAAGTCAAGCATATTCTACCCAAAACCCTCTCTAAAACAAGCTTAATTTTTTCCTTCTCTCTTCTATATATTTTTAAGCAATCCGCCTTAGCGGTGTTCCTAGTATAAAACTTAACTTCATGATTCAAATACATATGGACATCTCTAGTTCCTTCATGCTCCACTATTGAATATGGATAATTATGTTTAATAATTCTTATTGCCATCTTCTCACGATAAGTCTCTTGAGAAATCCTCAAATGTCGCAATTTAGTATCACAATCCATCATTAATTGATCTACATGAGTGATGCTACGTTTGGGACAACCTTCCATATGGTGCTTCAAATTTTTAGTCCCATATGTGGAACTACCATATGCATAAGATTTACTACAAATCCAACATTTTGCCCTCTCATTCCCATTCTCATAAAAAAATGTTGTAAATTGACCCTAAACATCTGAAATTTTACATTTTTTTAGTACAAATAGTACTAGTACTGGAAAAAGGTTCAGTTACTTTACAGGCATTTTCTCTCACCTGATTCTCATTTATCATATCTTTAGAATTGTAATAACTCTTTCTAGCTAGCATATTTTGGGAAATATAATATGAAGTCGCTAAATATATCATAGAAAATATATATGTAGTTAAGTACAAAATAGTGGGCCCAAAAATTTCTTTACATTAAGAAAAGGGTCATATACATAAACTCAAAAACAGTGGGTAGTAGTGTCATTCTCCTCCGCTCTCGACGTTCCATCAGATCGCTTCTCACCTATTTCCCATAAAAATAGAGAAACCAACGGAGTGAGCACTAATTGCTCAGTAAGTATATCCGTTATGCTACCCTTCTATCTCTGTTGCTTATATTTTGAATTTCTTTCCTTTACAACACACTTTTCTATTCTTCTCAGTTCTTTCTTTGTTCTTTCTCTATTCTTCTTCTCTATTCTTTCTCTATTTCTATTTACCTCAATATGGGCGTTACAAGAATCCTCCATGCCAATGTGTTAAATTTTCAATAAATACCCTACACAAAGAAAAGACAAACAACAGGGTGGGTGAATCTAAACCAGTCGTTGGAGGTCATTAGTGTATGTGAAATCTTGAACAATAGGGTGGGTGAATCTAAAGATAATTTCATGGCTCATGTCAACCAAAGACAAAGTAAGTTACTGGACAAATTTGACTCTTTTTATATCCTTTCTCATGTCTTAAGACTCTCAGTCATGATATAAAAAGTTGCTTGAAATAAGAGATAAAAATTTTCAACACATGCACCTCTCAAATTTGGACAAAAGGGAACAAAAAATAAATTTGAGTCATCCTTTTCCTAGAATGTTGCACTACATAAAACGATGAAATAATGAAAACCAAAACACTCCTATCTATTTCACAAGCAAATCAGTCCCACCAAATGGCTGGATTTTTCCAACTCAACACTACAGTCAGCCTCAACTCAACACAAAAAAAAAAGCAGAGTATAAAGTATAAATAAAGTCACATTCAACAGCGCTCACCAGAGTATAAAGTTTCAGTACAAACTAAACTTGTCAATCAATAGATTCATCACTCACCAGCCAAATGAACAGAGTCACATTCAGCAGTGGTGGAGACTAGAGAGTTTAGAACAATGGCTACAAATGGAGATACAATCAGTAAAACAACTAGTTAAGAGATAAATATAGCACAAAGTTACAAACTAATGTGAGAAAGATCAGAGAATGAGAAACGGAGAATCAACTTGCAACTTAGCCGTGGAGGAGAAATGGAGAACAATGGCGTTGGTTGTGTGAGAGAGAGAATGAGAGCTGCGTGCGTGAGAGAGATTGAGAGTTAGAGCTGCTTGCTGGACGTGGGCGACTGGGCGTTGTTGGCTGTGTGAGAGGGAGATGGTTTGGAAGAAAAATGATTCAGTGATGGGTGATGACTTCGTGAGAGAGAAATGGGTGAAATAGTTCAGTGATGAGTGAGTGATGGCTGCGCTTGCGTGAGAGAGAAATGGTTGCGTAAGGAAATTAGTAGAGAAGAGATTAAGAGTGAGAGCTGCTGGTGTTGGCTAGGTGTGGGCGTGGGCACTAGTTTAGGAGAAATGGTTGGGCACTAGAGTGGACACTGGTTAGAAGAAATTAGGAAATTAGGGATTTTAGTTTTTAGTTTTTTTTTAAGTGAAATGCGGGTCCCATAGGTATCACCCGGCCCACCTATATTTTTCACAGGCGGGTAGGGTACATGTAATTTTGGTACAGGTACTTATTATAGGCACCCATACCCACCTATTTTACCTGGGTACCCCTGGAGCCGCGGGTAGGGGTCAAAGTTTGCCAAGTCTAAGTAAGTTACAAATGTGATAGATGACTATTTGGTGGCACTCAAACACAAGACCTCTTGGATAACCTAAGGTCTTACCATCTGGCAACAAACTAAGTGGTTTTGGAGATAAATTTAAACTCAGGCTTCTGTGTCAGGCATTTTTCATTTCTAAAATCAAGTAGGAATAAACCAAATTGAAAATGTGTAAATAAATGGTATTAATGTGAATCTAATAGCTTAATTAGGTTTGAATATATATATATTTAACTAGAATTGTCAATCATAAATGTTGACAAGTGTTTTGAAATTAATCGATTTAATTATGTTGGTTGTGGAAGGATTGTGTTGCACCTGGTCTAAATCGTCAATCATAAATATAAAATATCATTTCTTATTTTTGGATAACAAATTTCTCAATTAGATTTAGATATCATTTATATATCTATATAATCTTGAAGCCAACTCTTGCTATTGATCGCCATTTGGATTCTACGTAGGATTCCAGTAGGATACACATAAGATTCCATGTAGAATGTTTGATGTGGATAGATATTAATTATTGTATTGGTATTCTAAAGGTTTAATAAAGAGATACAATGATTAATTGCTGCATTGACATTATAAAGGTTTAATAAAAAATACAATGATTAATTTTTGTATTGGTATTCCAAAGGTCTAATAAAAAGATAAAAGAGAGGTGATTTTCTTTTATTGAGACTAATAGCTTGTAATTGTTCTCTTGTTTATGATGATTTGCTTTGATTTTTAGAAGAAAGAGAGATTCATTTATTTAGTTTTTCAAGACCTAAAATGGCATTTTGATATTGCAGGAAGTGTCGAGAATTAAGAAAGAACATCCAGATGATGATTCTGCAGTAATGCTTGACAGGGTGAAAGGTTATTTGAAGAGTGATAAAACAAATTGCTGCTGAAGGGATCTTAATTTGTATGCAAGATGCTATAGATTCTATTGAACAACAACAGGTATTGAGTTTTCTGTTGATGCATTTTTCTTGTTAAAGAATGTGTACTATGTTCTGCATAACATATACAGGAAAGTACTTGGAACACTAACCATGGACATAAATATTTACCTTGCAGACTTCAAGTTTATTGATTGTCACTTCTGATTTTTTTTTTTTTCGTTTGACGACTGGAGAAAATGCATTCAGTGTTCCACATCCTCCATTTGACGGTGATTCAAGAGTACCACACTGGACTTCTGATTAGATAAATGTTCTAACTCAAGATACATTGATGTTGAAGCACCTTTAAATCTCATGGTGCTCTAAACTTCTCATGGTTTAGTCGTGTATTTTAGTCCCATGAGACATAAGAGTCTTGAACAATTGATGAGATCGTTGCTCTAATTGTCTTACTACAAGTTCAGCATATGATTTTTAAAAGTTTTGATTTTTTAAAACCTTTTGGGTTTTGGGTACTTGATAAATTAGTGTTTTTTTTTTTTTTTTTTTTTTTTCGTATGCTTAATGTGTGAATTTTATTTATTATTTTGAAGGTATCTGAGATGAAAGTAGAGTATTTTCCTCCTAGAGAAGATATAATTTTGCAGAATGAAACACCCACTAACTTCTATATTTTTTCTACTGGTGCTGTAGTAAGAATTCAATTTGATCTAGCAGATCCTAACATCAAAGGTTTGTTCTAGCACAATAGTGTAGAAGTCATGTATACTGCTGTGACAAAATGATGTGATGATTTTACTAGACTATTTTTGTGTGAACATGGTTTTTCTGCTATTAAAGGCAGATGTAATGATTTGTGGCTTTTCTTTTTACAAATTTATAAGTTTTCCTTTATGGGAAGCGATATTAGCGAAGCATGAATCTGTGGTTAAAATTCTTGTGCAGAAAGTGGTGCAATTATATCTTCTGGAGATGTTGGTTAGTTTGCTTGTACTGCAATTGAGCAAAACAATTTGGTTTTACTCAAGGACATTGTTTGTCATGGAGGAGATTTAACACAACCGAATAGCAACGGAATGACTCCACTTCATAATGCAATCAGTGAAAGAAATGTTGAAATAGTTAATAAAGTTTCTCATAGATCAAAGAGCTGACATCGATAAGCCAAATATCCATGGTTGGACTCCAACAACTTTGGTAGATCACCAAGGCCTTGAAGATATATAGATTTTGTTGCAAACTAGGCAACAAACCAAGATTTATAGGATGAAGGCATCATCTTGATTACACTATAAATAAATAAAGCTATATTATACTTTTTTAAACCGTATGTATATAAATATTTAATATAAAAGTTTGCTTCAGGATTGATTTCAAAGATTCATCATTCAAGGTAAACATAGGCATCTTTTTCCTATTACTTACAGGATTGTTGAGTTAACCGTATATATCCTCAAAATTTATTAATTGCTACAACTATTTTTTACAAGGTTGAAGGCATAATTGCACAAGTAAGGGGACCAGTGCTGATTTTATGCAAAAATAAAGATTGTAATTTTGTAACTTTCCGGTAGAGTTTACACAAGAATACGAGGAATTGTAGACAAAAAAAAAAAAAAAAAAAAAAAGAGCACATGCCAGATTCCAGAACATCGGTGCAGGCAGTGCATTGTTACAATCTCTCATTGTAGTTCAACGGTTTCGACATAAATGAAAAATTAAAAAAAGAGGGAATAACGTTAAGAACTAAATCTCAAACAAAATGAGTTATAACAAAAGCACAAACAAATGATAAGTTGAAACATCCAATTATTCAAACAAATATGATATCAGAGCCATTTTCATAAACAACCCGCACAAACATGCAATGAGAATTATTGAGTTAGTAATTTGTCGTCCCTAAGGTTTGGAGCGAGTATAAGTTCATCCAGTGAAATCAAAAAATCTCACAATAGTCCCTGTCAGGCAATTGACGTTACCTATTATTAAACAGCGTAAGGTCTTTTTGTTCTTTAACAATAAACGAATCTTATAAATTAAAAAAACTAAAATATCTACTAAAAACCAAATAATATTAAACAAAATAACGAGCGACGGGTTGGGTCGTTGGGGGTGAAGATGAGGGTGAGATGGTATGATGGTAAGGGCTGGTCGAAGTGGGCGTTGCTAGGAGTTAGTGTCTATCTGCGTCCTTTCATTTTTTTCCTTTTAAACTTTAATTTTATTTGTTTTGCAGATTTTTTTTTTTTTTTTTTTTGATAACTTCGGATCAGTTTGCGTACTCTTTAACTAATCTTTAAAGTTCATCGAACATCCTACAAGCGTAGAAAATTAAATAAGTCACAATATTATTGTGGTAAATGTCTCTAAAGTTTGAACCTAAGACCAGATTTGTTAATATACTAATTAAATTAATATATATTTTTAAATAAAAATAGGTTAAATGAGATTAAAGATTAAATTAATAATAAATTAAAAGGGCAATATAGTCTTTTAATATAAAAGATGATTACACAGTTAGATCCGAATAACATTAGTTGTCTGAAAGGGATTACTCTGATAATTTTCGATTTTTTTAGATGAACTTACGTTCTCCAAACCTCAGGGACAAAAATGTCATTTACCGAGAATTATTAGATTTGTGTAATTGTGTTTATGACTTCGTCAGTTCCCACCATTAGATTTTATAAGACACCACCTTGTGTTTTAGTATCATTAATTTATATACGAGAAATGTTAGCTTTACAAAGAGAAATACAAAGAGGGGCATACAAAGACAAATCATGCCCTTAATCTTCATAGTTGTCTATCTCTCTCTCTTTTTCCTTTCTTTTAAGCGCAGAATTTGTCTTTATATGCCCGTCTTTGTATTTCTCTTCATATATTGCATATGGATCAAATATTCAAATGAATTGATGATTTTTATTTTACTTCTTCACCAAATTCACCAATGTTTTAGCACAAAGTTTGACTTGGATAAGTAGTTAGATGAAACCCAATTGCATTAATGGAAGAAATAGAAAGTTAAATAAACAAAATCAAGATAAAGCATGTTGCTCAACAACTAGTTTGCAGGAAATCTTGGAAATGCTTTCAACTCCCGGAAAGAGTCAACAAAGAAAAATATATGAATAACCCATTTAAGTAGTGTATATTTCTGAGGAGGAATAAGTACTAGTCTAAGTGATGTTTTGATTAGAGTTATTAGATATTTTTTTCTCTTTTATGCTTCACCAGTTCTTCCTGCACCTCTTCGCTCTTTTGTTTGTTCATGGATCAAGCTTGTGTTCATGGCTGTTTTCTAAAGTTGAGACTTGAGATGCTATTCACACTCCACCAATTATATAATAAGACTTCGATTAAAAAAATAATATCAAATTATAAAGTTTATATTTAAAATAAAATAAATTTATTTAAGGGGGTTAAAAAAAGTTAAGAAAAACACTATATTTCAAAGATATCATTTATTTATTTTTATGAGTTTTAGGTATTTCAATATATATATATATATATATATA